>NC_048571.1:10241148-10246005 GCF_013265735.2 Oncorhynchus mykiss | reverse complement strand
CATATGCCCCTGAAGACAGAGCCCCAGATGTTCAGGGCTCGCTAATGATAGTCATCAGACACACAGCCAGCCTCCCCTCTCTGTGACCATGGAGTCAGACGGTTAAAATCACACACAACAGAACACACAGCCAACATGTACACTCTGTGTGTCCCAAATGGCACCCTATTCCTATATAGTGCACTACTATGGGCCCTGGTCAAAAGTAGTGCACTATACATTAATGGGAACAGGCATTGACATGACCACCCCGTTTCTCAGAAAAACATATGAAGAACAGACAGAGACAGACACGGGTTCCTCTGTCCAGACGGTCACTTTGGTGTCATGTTAGAACCCCCAACCCCCACCTCCCACCTCCTTACATTCACCACGAGACGAGCGCTTCAGACGAACAGCTAATTACATCATCTAGTGAATGTTCACCTCCAGCCTCCCTCTCCCACCAAAAAGACAGTTATTTAATAACTACAGCCTTAATTACCGTTCAATCAACGGGACAGAAACAGAACAAGAGTAGTGTCGTCTGACTGCGGCTCTGAGGCTAAACTGGGTTAGTTAGAAGAGCCTGGTCTTCATTTCCCTGCTCTCCCTCTAGACCTAGACGGTGTTAACTGTGTCTGCTCGGATTAGGGACTTGAAGGGACACTAAAATCTACTTGTCTCCTTGTCTGGGAAGAGGAGCAGAGGGTTCTTTCATCCCAACAAGTGTCTATAAGGTTGAACAATTGATGTCTTTTTTCTCATGAGGTGAAGAGTTCACTGCGTTCTCTTAGGGATGTGATTCTCCTGCGTCTCTGTTGACTAGCCTCGCATCTTTTTAACTCACATTTATTCCTTCATTATATTCAGATTACAAGTATCGTTACATGTCATCTTAACATCTCAAATAAGCCCCTTTTTGAATGAATTGTAGGGCTGAATGGCTTGCCTCAGTCAGTGTTGAGTGTCTGTAGGGCTGAATGGCTTGCCTCAGTCAGTGTTCAGTGTCTGTAGGGCTGAATGGCTTACCTCAGTCAGTGTTCAGTGTCTGTAGGGCTGAATGGCTTACCTCAGTCAGTGTTTAGTGTCTGTAGGGCTGAATGGCTTACCTCAGTCAGTGTTTAGTGTCTGTAGGGCTGAATGGCTTGCCTCAGTCAGTGTTCAGTGTCTGTAGGGCTGAATGGCTTGCCTCAGTCAGTGTTCAGTGTTCAGTGTCTGTAGGGCTGAATGGCTTACCTCAGTCAGTGTTCAGTGTCTGTAGGGCTGAATGGCTTGCCTCAGTCAGTGTTCAGTGTCTGTAGGGCTGAATGGCTTGCCTCAGTCAGTGTTCAGTGTCTGTAGGGCTGAATGGCTTACCTCAGTCAGTGTTCAGTGTCTGTAGGGCTGAATGGCTTACCTCAGTCAGTGTTTAGTGTCTGTAGGGCTGAATGGCTTGCCTCAGTCAGTGTTCAGTGTCTGTAGGGCTGAATGGCTTGCCTCAGTCAGTGTTCAGTGTCTGTAGTACACTGTAAGGTAGAAAGAGCTGTGACAGATATCTGGCCGGAGCGCACGGCACCATTTAGTTCTGCTTCATTGTGTCAGGTAACAGCTTCTAATGAAGACTGAACAACTGTGGCTGAGTTACAGCAGACAGGGAGGGAGGGGTGGGGGGGGGAAGGAAGGGGGGAGGGAAGAAGAGAGTGGTAGACGGAGAGCGCGGAATGAGAGTGAGAGAGATTGAGAGAATGAGAGAGAATGAGAGACAGCGGGAGAGAGAGAGAGAGAGAGAATGAGAGAGAGAGAGAGAATGAGAGAGAGAGAATGAGAGACAGCGGGAGAGAGAGAGAGAGATGAGAGAGAGAGAATGAGAGTGAGAGAGTGGAGAAAAGCGAGACATATTATTATTATTGTATTATTACAATGTATATTGTTTACATTGTTGCTTTGGCAATATTGACACAATGTTTTTCATGCCAATTAAGCAGCTTGAATTTGAATTAGAATTTAGATAGAGAGAGATGGAGAAGTCAACAGCAGCATTAACCCTGTTCAGGCAGACAGAGTCAGACGTCTGATGAAGCGGTGTCTCTTACGACTCTCTCCCCGCTCTCGCTGCACGGTGGATCCAACATCATTAGCAGCGAGGGAGACAGTATGTTTCGGCCTGTTCTCCTGGTAATGAGCCCTCTCTCCTCATCCTTCACAGTAATTAGTGCCCAGACTGAGACCCAGTACGCGTCCCAAATGGCAAACCCACTCAACGCTAATGGAGTGAGCCAGGCAGAAAAAGAGCACTATTATGTTGGGCCATGTAGCCACCATATCACAGTGAATGTCCTAACCTAAAACCTCCTTTTTTCATCATTTAGCTCTACTTCTGTTTCCCCACCTCCCTGTCTGTCTCCCCATCTCCCTGTCTGTCTCCCCGCCTTCCTGTCTGTCTCCCCACCTCCCTGTCTGTCTCCCCACCTCCCTGTATGTCTCCCCACCTCCCTGTCTGTCTCCCCACATCCCTGTCTGTCTCCCCACCTCCCTGTCTGTCTCCCCACCTCCCTGTCTGTCTCCCCACCTCCCTGTCTGTCTCCCCACCTCCCTGTCAGTCTCCCCACATCCCTGTCTGTCTCCCCTCCCCTGTCTGTCTCCCGCCTGTCTGTCTCCCCGCCTCCCTGTCTGTCTCCCCACCTCCCTGTCTGTCTCCCCGTCTGTCCCCACCTCCCTGTCTGTCTCCCTGCCTCCCTGTCTGTCTCCCCACCTCCCTGTCTGTCACCCGCCTCCCTGTCTGTCTCCCCGCCTCCCTGTCTGTCTCCCCGCCTCCCTGTCTGTCACCCCGCCTCCCTGTCTGTCTCCCCGCCTCCCTGTCTGTCTCCCCGCCTCCCTCTGTCTCCCCCCCTCCCCCCGCCTGTCTGTCTCCCCACTCCCTGTCTGTCTCCCCACCTCCCTGTCTGTCTCCCCGCCTCCCTGTCTGTCTCCCCCTCCCTGTCTGTCTCCCGCCTCCCTGTCTGTCTCCCCACCTCCCTGTCTGTCTCCCCACCTCCCTGTCTGTCTCCCCACCTCCCTGTCTATCCCCGCTCTGTCCTGTCTCCTCCCGCCTCCCTGTCTGTCTCCCCGCTCTCTCCTGTCTGCCCCACCTCCTCTCCCCTGTGTCTCCCTCTCCTCCCTCTCCCTCGTCTGTCTCCCCACCTCCCTGTCTATCTCCCCGCCTCCCTGTCTGTCTCCCCGCCTCCTGTCTGTCTGTATTTTGTAGGACCAGTGTATTGTCTTAGAATTCCAATCAAAGCTGCACAAACCGGATGATTCCCAGCAAGATATCTTGTCTCTTCAGCTTCAAGAGAGAGGCTTCAAAAAGAGCTGGCGAGGCTGGTCTGTCTGTCTGTGCACTAGAACATTCCCAATGACATGGTTAATGGTGCGTTTTCAAGTGGACCTTCACAACATTCTATTGTGTGAATTTCAAATGTTATAACAGACCATGTTCATACCTTCATACTTAAGACACAGTTTATTTTCATTTATGACATACAGACTCCAGTGGTATTTCTCTCACACTGCCCCAGTAGGGACCAATATGGACCGTCTGAACATGATGTAACCATACAGTAGCTCCATGTGATGTCACACAGGTAACACATGACCTGTGATGTCATGAGGGGAGAAGACAAACTCTTTTACAGTTATTAAAGACAGACGACACTTTCTATTACAGTGTCAAAGTGAAAATGGTGGGTTGTGTTGTCCTGGGTTAACGGCATGGGTTGTCTGTCTCCCAGGAGTCAAATGGTGGGTTGTGTGTCCTGGGTTAACGGCATGGGTTGTCTGTCTCCCAGGAGTCAAATGGTGGGTTGTGGTGTCCTGGGCTAACGGCATGGGTTGTCTGTCTCCCAGGAGTCAAATGGTGGGTTGTGTTGTCCTGGGTTAATGGCATGGGTTGTCTGTCTCCCAGGAGTCAAATGGTGGGTTGTGGTGTCCTGGGTTAATGGCATGGGTTGTCTGTCTCCCAGGAGTCAAATGGTGGGTTGTGGTGTCCTGGGCTAACGGCATGGGTTGTCTGTCTCCCAGGAGTCAAATGGTGGGTTGTGTTTGTCCTGGGTTAATGGCATGGGTTGTCTGTCTCCCAGGAGTCAAATGGTGGGTTGTGTTGTCCTGGGTTAATGGCATGGGTTGTCTGTCTCCCAGGAGTCAAATGGTGGGTTGTGTTGTCCTGGGTTAATGGCATGGGTTGTCTGTCTCCCAGGAGTCAAATGGTGGGTTGTGTTGTCCTGGGTTAACGGCATGGGTTGTCTGTCTCCCAGGAGTCAAATGGTGGGTTGTGTTGTCCTGGGTTAACGACATGGGTTGTCTGTCTCCCAGGAGTCAAATGGTGGGTTGTGTTGTCCTGGGTTAATGGCATGGGTTGTCTGTCTCCCAGGAGTCAAATGGTGGGTTGTGTTGTCCTGGGTTAATGGCATGGGTTGTCTGTCTCCCAGGAGTCAAATGGTGGGTTGTGTTGTCCTGGGTTAATGGCATGGGTTGTCTGTCTCCCAGGAGTCAAATGGTGGTTTGTGTTGTCCTGGGTTAACGACATGGGTTGTCTGTCTCCCAGGAGTCAAATTATGGGTTGTGTTTGTCCTGGGTTAATGGCATGGGTTGTCTGTCTCCCAGGAGTCAAATGATGGGTTGTGTTGTCCTGGGTTAATGGCATGGGTTGTCTGTCTCCCAGGAGTCAAATGGTGGGTTGTGTTGTCCTGGGTTAATGGCATGGGTTGTCTGTCTCCCAGGAGTCAAATGATGGGTTGTGTTGTCCTGGGTTAATGGCATGGGTTGTCTGTCTCCCAGGAGTCAAATGGTGGGTTGTGTTGTCCTGGGTTAATGGCATGGGATGTCTGTCTCCCAGGAGTCAAATGGTGGGTTGTGTTGTCC
>NC_048571.1:10101148-10236148 GCF_013265735.2 Oncorhynchus mykiss | reverse complement strand
ACATAATACTAACCAACCAGATAATACTAACCAACCAGATAATACTAACCAACTAGATAATACTAACCAACCACATAATACTAACCAACCAGATAATACTAACCAACCACATAATACTAACCAACTAGATACTACTAACCAACCACATAATACTAACAAGCCAGATAGTACTAACCAACCAGATAATACTAACCAACCAGATAATACTAACCAACGACATAATACTAACCAACGAGATAATACTAACCAACCACATAATACTAACCAACTAGATAATACTAACCAAACAGATAGTACTAACCAACCAGATAGTACTAACCAACCAGATAATACTAACCAACCAGATAATACTAACCAAACAGATAGTACTAACCAACTAGATAATACTAACCACCACATAATACTAACCAACCAGATAATACTAACCAACCACATAATACTAACCAACTAGATACTACTAACCAACCACATAATACTAACAAGCCAGATAGTACTAACCAACCAGATAATACTAACCAACCAGATAATACTAACCAACCAGATAATACTAACCAACGACATAATACTAACCAACGAGATAATACTAACCAACCACATAATACTAACCAACTAGATAATACTAACCAAACAGATAGTACTAACCAACCAGATAATACTAACCAAACAGATAGTACTAACCAACTAGATAATACTAACCAACCACATAATACTAACCAACCAGATAATACTAACCAACCACATAATACTAACCAACTAGATACTACTAACCAACCACATAATACTAACAAGCCAGATAGTATTAACCAACCAGATAATACTAACCAACTAGATAATACTAACCAACCAGATAATACTAACCAACCAGCTCAAATTGGCATAGCTTCCTGAGTTTGTCTCAAATGTCATCAGCACAACGTTTCAACTATAAATCTATGTATATGGTATACATCTATTTTATTACAATAGAACAGTGGAATACAGGAAAGATCTCAAACATTATTTGAAGGTTTCATGGTTTTAAAGTGGATGCTGCCTTGAAAAAGAGTATAGGAACTTTGTGATAGTATGTGACAGGCAGTGAGGTGGAGGGGGGACCCCCCTGAGCATGTGTCCCCCTCCCACCCAGGGAGCTCCTAGCTGTCACTCTGTCCCAGTACAGGGCCCCAGTAGACCAGGGGATCGCAAAGCAAATGAGCCTGTCAGAGCATCACTCCCCCTGGGCTACAGAGGAAGGCTGGTGCTGGGTTGGGAATAGGAATGGAGCTGGGACTGGGGCTGGGACCTGAGCTGAACATTTTCTAGGTCATATCAGCATTTCTTCCCACCTCTGGCTGAGGACTATGTGGAAAGACTGGATACATCACCATAAAAAGGAACACTAGGTCAGGGGTTGAGAGAGAAAGTATGGGTGTATGGAGAACTGGGCCCTCAAGCCAAGAGACAGGGACATAAATAGGAATTGCAAAATAATGGTTAAAAGTCTCCAAGAGTCGACAGTGGTCTTGATTTTATTACTGCCATGACCACAGGGTTGAATCACCCTTGACTCTGTCATCACAAAACACAGAAATTAAAGAATGATTAATCTAATCAAATAATGCTTCATTATCATCGCCACAAAATTGCGGAGAGAAATCCAGTCTTATGGAAATTAAGAAATGAAGCATGAAGGAGGAGAAGATGGGCAAAATCAAAAAAATAAGTCTGCCTGAGATACAGATCAGCTGATAACAACGCTAGTAACCATCACACTGTGAGCAATTAACCAAACACAATGCTGTCTTTCCACATTTACTAATTATCTGTGCATTAAGACATTGTGAATGTGTTATTCTGGATAAATGCACGGCGTGGTTCACCTCAGTCATACCACAGTAAATAGATCCCAAAGGGATCACCACTGGAGTAAAAACAGCTTGGTCGTCACATAAAAGACTGCTGAATGGCCTTTTCTTGGGTGAGAAGGCGGTGGTCCACACACATGAATAATTCAATTAGATGTTGGTTTAAGCTACAAGGAGCAGGAAAGGTGACAGTGTTTGTCACGCTCTGTAAACCCACCTGGCAGGAGGAGAGATGGACGGAGAAGAAGAAGAGAGAGATAAAGAGAGAAAATGAGAGAGCGATGGGATGTGACAGTGAGAGAAAGACAGACAGAAAGGGAGGTAGAGGATGACTATAAAGACAGGGACAAGAGAGTGTGTGGAGTGTGTAGACCCAGACACCCAAAAGACAAGAGGGGTACAGATGCATGGTTAGGGTTATGCTGTGGTGGACAATGGGGATCTGGTTTCCCATTGACTAATACTTGATTAAAGATGGCCAGTGAAGGGGGGTAGTTGGTCCTTGGGGAGCTAGGAGGCTTGCTGGAGCCGGGAAGTGGGTCAGCCGCTTGGCAGGGCAGGCTGGCTTGTTAGCGCTAACTGGGTGTAAACAGTAACACAGGGCGACCTGGGACAAGGTGCTGCTACATTGCACAGTGTCTCTCTGCCTGAAGCCCCCTGGCTGTAACTGGCAACAATGACAATTACACAGGCTAATTAACAGACTCTTATGGCACAGAAGCCACGCAAACCCAACGATGGCTGAGGAAAGGGAGAGAGTGAGAGAGAGAGAGAGAGAGTGAGAGAGAGAGAGAGAGAGTGAGAGAGAGAGTGAGAGAGCGAGTGAGAGAGTGAGAGAGAGAGAGAGACGGAGAGTGAGAGAGAGAGTGAGAGACGGAGAGAGAAGAAGAAGGAAGACGGACAGGAAATCCAAGGCACCGTTGCTGTGTTTTTTCATCATTACGGTTAGAAGCTAACATTTGAGAGGAATCCCTCCATCGTTGCACGGTCTCGTGGTTCTGGGGATGGTTAATGATGATTTGTCTCAGGACAGGGGAGAGAGGGGAGCCCGGGGCTCGGATGCGACGGGGTGTATTTTGGGGGGTTGTGAGTCTCAGTACGCCCCCCTCCCACTGCAGCTCAGAGCCCCCAGTTTAAACAACTCAGCGCTCATCAACAAGGCTAATTAGCTTCTAATGGTCAAAATAGTTGGAGACTGAAAATAAACATCCCCTAAATAGAATCTCATGAAATTATACTGCTGTGATCCATTTGGACTAAAATCAACAACACTTATCTTCAATATTTACACTGCGATAATAATGATTTATTTGACATACTTTATATCTGGTCTCATACAAGATAAACAGCTACTTTTGTCATTATGATCATAACACGATCGACTGTTACCGTTATACTGTTGTCATGACATTTACAGTCATAGACTGGTAGTAAATGTATCGTCCATCATATCTAAGAAGTAGGAATGTAAATCACATCCCCTGAAAGTCCCTGTCTGTAGACCTCTCCAATGTTGACGACTTCTGTCTCTTGTCTTTGACATTTACTTATTGTTCTTCTTGCTTTTCTCTTCTTTCCCTGTCTTCCTCCCAGTGCCCCGCTTGTCTTTGTCCTTGCCCGACTCTCCCTCCTCCTCGATGGCCTTGGCCGCCCGTGCCCTCTTCTTACCCAAAGGTGTCCTGCCGTACCACATCTGGAAACACATTCGCAGCCATCAATCCACGGTCGGAGGAAATAAAACCTGTTATACAGTGGCATTTCCTTCCTAACTGTAGGAACGCAGCACCCTCATGTGGTGATTGTTGGAGCACGACTCTCAAATGTATATATGGAGTTCATCGGATAATACTGAATTGATATATGATTAAAGTACTGAATTGATATCTGATTATAATACTGAATTCATATATGATTAAAGTACTGAATTGATATCTGATTATAATACTGAATTCATATATGATTAAAGTACTGAATTGATATCTGATTATAATACTGAATTCATATCGGATTATAATACTGAATTGATATCTGATTATAATACTGAATTGATATCTGATTGTAATACTGAATTGATATCTGATTGTAATACTGAATTCATATCGGATTATAATACTGAATTCATAATACAATAATGATAATAGTAATAATACTGAATTCATATCTGATTATGATAATATATGTAAACCAATCAGCATAACAAAGGCAAAAACTCGTTTTAATATAATAAAATACCATTTAGCAGAAGCTTTTAACCATAGCCACTTACATATTATTGTTTTACATATGTGTGGTCCCGGGAATCAAACCCACTATCCTAAGATGCAAGCACCACCTACTGCACCACCTACTAAGATACAGAGGACCATTTTAACTGTTATAATGGCAAAATAACCCCTTCCTTCCTCCTACATAGGAGCTTTCCAATTGTTGCCTCTGATTTCTGTGGGAGTAAGGCTATCCTGAGCACTTTGGTGATAAACATATGTAAAAAAGGTGATTAATTGATTGATGCTACTGAACCTTAAAGGCCTCCTCCTCCTCTTTGTAGACGGGGTCCTGTCTGGCCAGTGGAGGGATGAACTCTTCAGCGGTCAGTGGTCTGGTAGTCTGCTGGGCCAGCCTGCGAGGGGTCAGCACCTGCCTCACAGCCTGCAGGATGTGGCCCTGGGTGTAGCCATCTGTCACCTTGGCCAGGGAGCTCAGGTCCAGGTTGGGGGTGAGGCGAGCACCGCCGCCACACAGCAGCTCCCTCCACAGCACTGGAGAACACATCAGACAGGGAGAGAAAGGTTAGAGTTCAAACCAGAAGCGGGCAATGAATACAACATTTTTTTAAAGATGTGTGTTTACTGGTGGGCCTATCATATGAATTCATTCCACCAGTAGTTTTCATGTCAACTCATTTCTGGTGGCTTTAGGGAATAAAACCTCCACAGATTCTGTCTGTCCATAGCCAACAGGTTGGCCTAGATATAGACCACTATTTATTTTATTTGATTTATTTCACCTTTATTTAACCAGGTAGGCAAGTTGAGAACAAGTTCTCATTTACAATTGCGACCTGGCCAAGATAAAGCAAAGCAGTTCGACAACAAACACAGAGTTACACATGGAGTAAAACAAACATACAGCCAATAATACAGTAGAAACAAGTCTATATACGATGTGAGCAAATGAGGTGAGATAAGGGAGGTAAAGGCAAAAAAAGGCCATGGTGGTAAAGTAAATACAATTATAGCAAGTAAACACTGGAATGGTAGATTGCAATGGAAGAATGTGCAAGTAGAAATAAAAAATAATGGGGTGCAAAGGAGCAAAATAAATAAATAAATTAAATACAGTAGGGAAAGAGGTAGTTGTTTGGGCTAAATTATAGGTGGGCTATGTACAGGTGCAGTAATCTGTGAGCTGCTCTGACAGTTGGTGCTTAAAGCTAGTGAGGGAGATAAGTGTTTCCAGTTTCAGAGATTTTTGTAGTTCGTTCCAGTCATTGGCAGCAGAGAACTGGAAGGAGAGGCGGCCAAAGAAAGAATTGGTTTTGTGGGTGACTAGAGAGATATACCTGCTGGAGCGTGGTGCTACAGGTGGGAGATGCTATGGTGACCAGCGAGCTGAGATAAGGGGTGACTTTACCTAGCAGGGTCTTGTAGATGACATGGAGCCAGTGGGTTTGGTGACGAGTATGAAGCGAGGGCCAGCCAACGGAGAGCGTACAGGTCGCAATGGTGGGTAGTATATGGGGCTTTGGTGACAAAACGGATTGCACTGTGATAGACTGCATCCAATTTGTTGAGTCGGGTATTGGAGGCTATTTTGTAAATGACATCGCCAAAGTCGAGGATTGGTAGGATGGTCAGTTTTACAAGGGTATGTTTTGGCAGCATGAGTGAAGGATGCTTGTTGCGAAATAGGAAAGCCATTTCTAGATTTAACTTAGATTGGAGATATTTGATATGTGTCTGGAAGGAGGAGTTTACAGTCCAACCAGACACCTAAGTATTTGTAGTTGTCCACGTATTCTAAGTCAGAGCCGTCCAGAGTAGTGATGTTGGACAGGCGGGTCGGTGCAAGAAAGGTGCAGGTAGCGATCGGTTGAAGAGCATGCATTTAGTTTTACTTGTATTTAAGAGCAATTGGAGGCACGGAAGGAGAGTTGTATGGCATTGAAGCTTGCCTGGAGGGTTGTTAACACAGTGTCCAAAGAAGGGCCGGAAGTATACAGAATGGTGTTGTCTGCGTAGAGGTGGATCAGAGACTCACCAGCAGCAAGAGCGACCTCATTGATGTATACAGAGAAGAGAGTCGGTCCAAGAATTGAACCCTGTGACACCCCCATAGAGACTGCCAGAGGTCCGGACAGCAGGACCCTCCGATTTGACACACTGAACTCTATCAGAGAAGTAGTTGGTGAACCAGGCGAGGCAATCATTTGAGAAACCAAGGCTGTCGAGTCTGCCGATGAGGATGTGGTGATTGACAGAGTCGAAAGCCTTGGCCAGATCAATGAATACGGCTGCACAGTAATGTTTCTTATCGATGGCGGTTAAGATATCGTTTTAGGACCTTGAGCGTGGCTGAGGTGCACCATGACCATCTCGGAAACCAGATTGCATAGCAGAGAAGGTATGGTGAGATTCGAAATGGTCGGTAATCTGTTTGTTGACTTGGCTTTCGAAGACCTTAGAAAGGCATGGTAGGATAGATATAGGTCTGTAGCAGTTGGGTCAAGAGTGTCCCCCCCTTTGAAGAGGGGAAGACTGCAGCTGCTTTTCCAATCTTTGGGAATCTCAGACGACACGAAAGAGAGGTTGAACAGGCTAGTAATAGGGGTGGCAACAATTTCGGCAGATAATTTTAGAAAGAAAGGGTCCAGATTGTCTAGCCCCGGCTGATTTGTAGGGGTCCAGATTTTGCAGCTCATTCAGAACATCAGCTGAACGGATTTGGGCGAGTTGCTGTGGGGGGTGCAGTGCTGTTGACCGGGGTAGGAGTAGCCAGGTGGAAAGCATGGCCAGCCGTAGAAAAATGCTTATTGAAATTCTCAATTATGGTGGATTTATCAGTGGTGACAGTGTTTCCTATCTTCAGTGCAGTGGGCAGCTGGGAGGAGGTGTTCTTATTCTCCATGAACTTTACAGTGTCCCAGAACTTTTTTGAGTTAGTGTTGCAGGAAGCAAATTTCTGCTTGAAAAAGCTAGCCTTGGCTTTTCTAACTGCCTGTGTATAATGGTTTCTAGCTTCCCTGAACAGCTGCATATCACGGGGGCTGTTCGATGCTAATGCAGAACGCCATAGGATGTTTTTGTGTTGGTTAAGGGCAGTCAGGTCTGGGGAGAACCAAGGGCTATATCTGTTCCTGGTTCTAAATTTCTTGAATGGGGCTATGTTTATTTAAGATGGTTAGGAAGGCATTTAAAAAAAATATCCAGGCATCCTCTACTGACGGGATGAGATCAATATCCTTCCAGGATACCCCGGCCAGGTCGATTAGAAAGGCCTGCTCGCTGAAGTGTTTCAGGGACGTTTTACAGTGATGAGTGGAGGTCGTTTGACCGCTGACCCATTACGGATGCAGGCAATGAGGCAGTGATTGCTGAGATCTTGGTTGAAGACAGCAGAGGTGTATTTAGAGGGCAAGTTGGTTAGGATGATATCTATGAGGGTGCCTGTGTTTAAGGCTTTGGGGAGGTACCTGGTAGGTTCATTGATAATTTGTGTGAGATTGAGGGCATCAAGTTTAGATTGTAGGATGGCTGGGGTGTTTAAGCATGTTCCAGTTTAGGTCGCCTAGCAGCACGAGCTCTGAAGATAGATAGACCACTATAAACCCCCATAAACCAATATAGACCACTATACATCAACATCACTATAACACCACTATAAACCACTATGGACCACTATAAACCAATATAGACCACTATAAACCGCTATGGACAATTATAAACCAATATAGACCACTATAAACCAACATAAACACTATAGATCACTATAAACAACTATAAACCAATATAGACCACTATAGACACTATAAACCACTATAAACCAATATAGACCACTAAAGACCACTATAAACCAATATAGACCACTATAGACTCCTATAGACCAACATAGACCACTATAGACTCCTATAGACCAATATAGACCACTATAAGCCAATATAGACAAATATAGACCACTATAGACAACTATAAACCAATATAGACCAATATAGACCACTATAAACCACTCTATAAACTAATATAAACCAATATAGACCACTATAAATCAATTTAGACCACTATAAACCAATATAGACCACTATAAACCAATATAGACCACTATAAACCAATATAGACCAATGCAGACCACGTATAGACCACTATAAACCAATATAAACCAATATAGACTACTATAGATAACCCACCCAGTCTGGAGGCATAGTCAGGTCTGGGGATGAGGATGATCTTCCTATAGACTTTACAGAAGGGCTTGAGGTCTGCGTCAAAGGGCCTCCGGACGTCCCTACGACCAGAACACGATCCTCAGGCTTCACAGACTTCAGCACCTTGACTAGGTCCTTCTTCAGACGCTTAGGCTCCCATCTAGAGAGGGAGAGAGGAGAGAGGGAGGAGAGAGAAAGAGAAGGGAGATGGAGAGGAAGTGAGGAGAGAGAGAGGAGAGGGAGATGGAGAGGGGTATGGAGATAGGGAGGAGAGGGAGAGTAAGTGAGGAGAGAGAGAGGAGTCAGGGACGATGGAGAGGGGTATGGAGATAGAGGGAGAGGGAGATGGAGAGGGGTATGGAGATAGGGAGGAGAGGGAGAGTAAGTGAGGAGAGGGAGATGGAGAGGGGTATGGAGATAGAGAGGAGAGGGAGATGGAGATGGAGAGGGGTATGGAGATAGAGAGAGAGAGAGGAGAGGGAGATGGAGAGGGGTATGGAGATAGGGAGGAGAGGGAGATGGAGAGGGGTATGGAGATAGGGAGAGGAAGTGAGGAGAGGGAGATGGAGAAGGGTATGGAGATAGAGAGAGGGAGATGGAGAGGGGTATGGAGATAGGGAGGAGAGGGAGAGTAAGTGAGGAGAGAGAGAAGGAGATGGAGAGGGGTATGGAGATAGAGGGAGAGGGAGGAGAGGGGTATGGAGATAGAGAGAGAGGGAGGAGAGAGAGGGGAGGAGAGGGGTATGGAGATAGAGAGAAGAGGGAGGAGAGGGAGAGAGAGGGAGAACAAGGAAGAGGGGGTAGAGAGTTATGACCGGCCACATGAGGGCAGCATAAACTTATTTGTAAATTCAAGATGTCCCCATTTTCAACTGCTCACAGCTGTCAACTCATATAACCCATGTTACCCAACAATGGATGTGAGTCCCACTTTAGTTCATTCACAAACAATGCAATAATGGAGAAGGTTACTTGACAATCTGCTATGTAAACATTCTTGTCAAAACAAGTCCCTTGATTACACTGTCTGTCAATGTGCACTGTAGTGTTTTTATTTCTTTCACCTTTCTTTAACCAGGTAGGCTAGTTGAGAACAAGATCTCATTTACAACTGCAACCTGGCCAAGATAAAGCATAGCAATTCGACACATACAACAACACAGAGTTACACTTGGAATAAACAAAACATTCAGTCAATTATACAGTAGAACAAAAGAAAACAAAAAGTCTATATACAGTGAGTGCAAATGTGGTAAGTAAGGAAATAAATAGGCCATGGTGGCGAAGTAATTACAATATAGCAATTAAAACACTGGAATGGTAGATGTGCAGACAGATGAATGTGCAAGTAGAGATACTGGGGTGCAAAGGAGAAAGATAAATAAATAAATACAGTATGGGGATGAGGTAGGTAGATAGATGGGCTGTTTACAGATGGGCTATGTACAGGTGCAGTGATCTGTAACTGCTCTGACAGCTGGTGCTTAAAGTTAGTGAGGGAGATATGAGTCTCCAGCTTCAGAGATTTTTGCAGTTCGTTCCAGTCATTGGCAGCAGAGAACTGTAAGGAAAGACAACCAAAGGAGGAATTGGCTTTGGGGGTGACCAGTGAGATATACCTGCTGGAGCGCGTGCTACGAGTGGATGCTGCTATGGTGACCAGCGAGCTGAGATAAGGTGGGGCTTTACCTAGCAGAGACTTGTAGATAACCTGTAGCCAGTGGGTTTGGCGACGAGTATGAAGCGAGGGCCAACCAACGAGAGCGTACAGATCGCAATGGTGGGTAGTGTATGGGGCTTTGGTGACAAAAAGGATGGCACTGTGATAGACGGCATCCAGTTTGTTGAGTCGAGTGTCGAGGGCTGGTATTGAGCAGTGCTAATAACTGGTCTCTTTTTTTACATTTTAGTCATTTTGACTAAAATATCATTACGTTTTAGTCAGGTTTTTGTCGATTGAATAATGATTTAGTCTAGTTATTGTCAAAATGACAAAAACAGTGAGACATTTTTAGTCAACTAAATGCCCTTTCATTTTAGTCACATTTTAGTCACATCACATTTGCATTGCCTCATTAACCTATAGTAAACATACATCACTGACTTCTATTGACCAACAGACATAGCCTTATCCTACCAACACATATGTATAAGAATGTATAACAATTATCTGGCCGTATGAATTCTTAGTTCAGACTACATAGATATTACATACAGTGCATTCAGAAAGTATTCAGACCCCTTGACTTTTTCCACATTTTGTTACGTTACAGCCTTATTCTAAAATGGATTAAATAAATGTTTTTCCCCACCAATCTACACACAATACCCATAACGACAAAGTGAACATAAAACAGAAATGCCTTATATTTATAAGTATTCAGACCCGTTTGCTATGAGCTCAAAATTGAGCTCAGGTGCATCCTGTTTTCCATTGATCATCCTTCAGATGTTTCTACAACTTGATTGGAGTCCACCTGTGGTAAATTAAATTGATTGGACATGTTTTGGAAAGGCACACACCTGTCTATATAAGATCCCACAGTTGACAGTGCATGTCAGAGCAAAAACCAAGACATGAGGTTGAGGTTGAAGGAATTGTCCAAAGAGCTCTGAGACAGGATTGTGTCAAGGCACAGATCTGGGGAAGGGTACCAAAAAATGTCTGCAGCATTGAAGGTCCCTAAGAACATAATTCTTAAATGAAAGAAGTTTGGAACCACCAAGACTCTTCCTAGACTCATCCCCAAACTGAGCATCAAGGGAGAAGGGCCTTGGTCAGGGAGGTGACCAAGAACCCGATTGTCACTCTGACAGAGCTCCAGAGTTCCTCTATGGTGATGGGAGAACCTTCCAGAAGGACAACCATCTCTGCAGCACTCCACCAATCAAGCCTTTATGGTAGAGTGGCCAGACGGAAGCCACTCCTCAGTAAAAGACGGATGACAGCCTGCTTGGAGTTTGTCAAAAGGCACCTAAATGACTCTCAGACCATGAGAAAACAAGATTCTCAGGTCTGATGAAACCAAGATTGAACTCTTTGGCCTGAATGCCAAGCATCACGTCTGGAGGAAACCAGGCACCATCCCTACAGTGAAGCATGGTGGTGACAGCATCATGCTGTGTGGATGTTTTTCAGTGGCAGGGACTGGGAGTCTAGTCAGGATCGAGGGAAAGATCAACAGAGCAAAGTACAGAGAGATCCTTGATGACACCTGCTCCAGAACACTCAGGACCTCAGACTGGGGTGAAGGTTCATCTTCCAACAGGACAACAACCCTAAGCACACAGCCAAGAAAACGCAGGAGTGGCTTTGGGACAAGTCTATGAATGTCCTTGAGTGGCCCAGCCAGAGCCAGGACTTGAGCCCGATCTAACATCTCTGAAGAGACTTGAAAATAGCTGTACAGTGACACTCCCCATTCAACCCGAGTGAGCTTGAGAGGATCAGCAGAGAAGAATGGAAGAAACTCCCCAAATACAGGTGTGCCAAGCTTGTAGCGTCACACCTAAGAAGACTCAAGGCTGTAATCACTGCCAAATGTGCTTCAACAAAGTACTGAGTAAAGGGTCTGAATAGTTATGTAAATGCCATTTTTCAGTGTTTTATCTTTAATAAATTAGCGAAATGTCTAAAAAACAGTTTTTGCTTTGTCATTATGGGGTATTGTGTGTAGATTGATGAGGAGAGACATATATTTTAGAATAAGGCTGTAACGTAACAAAATGTTACTTAACAAAAGTCTCGGGGTCTGAATACTGTCTGAATGCACTGTACACATCAAACAGGCACACACAAGCGCAGAGAGAGAGAAGGAAAGACAGAGAGACATAGACAGAGAGAGACAAAGAGAGTCTGAGAGAGCGAGAGACAGAGAGACAAAAAGACAGATAGAGAGAGCGCGCCGTGAGAGAGAGAGAGAGACAGAGACAGAGTGAGACACACAGAGAGAGAGACAGGAGAGAGAGAGAGAGAGAGAGAAAGTGATGTAAAGTATTGGTAAAGTAGTGTGTTGCACCTCCGTCACTCTGATGGTGTCATCGTTATCATCGTTCCACAGACACACTGAGGTCCAGAAGTAGTACAGTACGAGGGCTAATGACTCTGAATGGGAGCTAATGACTGTTTCACCCAGTGATGTAGCCGATCCACTTAACCTCGAGTCCCAATCGAGTCCGCAAGTAGCCTAGTTGTAGAACGGACCGCCACGACAGAAAGACAACAAATGTAGCGCTGGTATTATGAGTCATATCTTTTGAAAGGTAATGGCTACAATAGAGCCATTTTCTCTGAGGAAAAGAGGGAGACTTGGCTAGAAGTCGGAGACAGAACCTGGCTATGAAATGCAGTGGGGAAAGTGTGAGTGTTGAGCGAGACTACAAATTAAAAAACGTTTCTATACTCGAGAGAGAAAAACATAGCTAGACTGTTGTTTTACTATTCAACTTAATGCTGCTTTTGTTTTTCATTTTGTAAAGCATCTTGTGTTTGTTAACCAGGCAAAGGGCGGTATCTAACTAGAAGGCTGGTGGTGACTGGTTAGCTACGAGGAAGCAACAGAGTCGCCTGCGCAATGTGTTTGATCGGAGGCGGAGCCGGAGTGGAGCCTGTCTGCCCAGACTCATGAACAGAACTGGACTGGGCATCTGTTCTGCTAATATTAACAGTACGTATCACTGAAAAGCTCTCAATCTGTCTAAAAACTCTTGTTCAGTCCAACAGATTTTAGTCACAGAGATAATTTAGTGTATTCTTTTTTGTTTAGTTACAGTTTTTTCTGGGTCTATTTAGGCAGTTATAGTCTCGTTAATTGCCACTGAAAAATATATGTTTGCCAAATATTTGATTCACTATTTTTGTTGACGAGATGAACAGTGGTATTGAGATATGCTGCTGTTGTGTAGAGAACATACCTCTTTCTCCAGCTTCGGGACTTTCTTATAAAAGGTTTCTCTGCATCTCCGATCCATATTACAGAGGGCTGCAGCTGGCGAGCCACCTGCCACAGCAGAACAACACAAAGAAACACACCTCTTTATTTCACACATCAAGGCCAATGTTCAAACAACTCTCTCCCATATGGGAAAATTAGTAACCTCAACAAAACAAACAGTCTAACCAGCAGAAACATTAGTCTCACACAAACACACAAACAAAATAACACCCACACGCACAAGTCGTACATTAACTGGACTATCAGTAACATTTAAACTACAGTGTATCTCCTAACCCTAACCATAACCATAACCATAACCATAACCCTAACCCTAGCCCAAACCATAACCCTAACCCTGGCCCTAACCATAACCCTTATCCCCAAAAGGTGGGACTCTACCAGGGAGAAGAAGAATACCTGGTGCAGAACTGTTACGGAGGAGCTGGCCAAGATGAACATCTCGTATCACGAGGCACAACACGTGGCCAAGGACAGAGAGTGTTGGAAGGAGCTCATTGTTGCCTTATGTCCCATAGGAGAGGAGAGCTAGTAAGTCTTTAGTTAATGACACCACAGGCTTATGGAGAAACAGTATTGTGAACTTGCAGTGTTTCCATGGCTGGCATTGACAAAAACAACTTGGGGTGAGGGAGGCAGCCACACCCAAATGTTACAAGCCTTTTAGAAACCAACACTGTCTCAGCAAGCAGGAAGTGCTGTCAGGACACGCTCCTGATCCCAGAATGCACTTAGAGAGGGTGCCGACCAATGAGGTGCTGACAGGCGAGATTCAGAACAATGTCGCTAGTGGCTATGGGCTCCTGACTTGTTTGCCTCTCAAGACAGCTGCATAGAGAGGTGTCCAAGCGAGACAAATCTCTCTCTCCCTCCATGTCTCTCTCTTCTCTCATGTCCCTCGTCCCCCCTCCATGTCTCAGATGAGTCAGTGGTGCAGAATGTCACAGGGGAACCGTGAACAGTAACTGTGTTAACCGATAGACAACTATGTTGATCTGATAAACGTCAAGCTGACAGAGCAACACATAGCAACATCAAGCTGACAGAGCAACACATAGCAACATCAAGCTGACAGAGCAACACATAGCAACATCAAGCTGACAGAGCAACACATAGCAACATCAAGCTGACAGAAGCAACACATAGAGCAGCTCATAGTGCAGCTTATTCCTGACTTCACCAGCAGGCATTTCATTCACAACACTGATACCTAATCATGTACACTGCCAAAGTGTTTTTGTGGGGCATACAGTATGTGTGCATATACTATCTGAATCAAACCAGACAATGACCTCTACCCTCGTACATGGCACCATTTTTGCTGCCTTCCTCACTATGTACAGTAGCAGATTGACAAAAACCTTGAAGACCATGTGCAGTAGGTACTGGAGGCAGCTCCTGCCGGGGTACTTCCCAGCCAGGTTTCTGGGGGACAGGTTGAAGAGGTTTGGCCCCCGGTCTCAGTGCACAGAGCATGGACCAGCATCCTCTTCCCTACGCCTCCAGGACCAGCCAGCAGCAGAGTCTTCATCAGGGGAGCCTTCTGATGGACGGACTGGGATCCTGGGAGGGAGGGAGGGAGGGAGGGAGGGAGGGAGGGAGAGGGAGAGAGAGAGAGAGAGAGAGAGAGAGAGAGAGAGAGAGAGAGAGAGAGAGAGAGAGAGAGAGAGAGAGAGAGAGAGAGAGAGAGAGAGAGAGAGAGAGAGAGAGAGAGAGAGAGAGAGAGAGAGAGAGAGAGAGAGAGAGAGAGAGAGAGAGAGAGAGAGAGAGAGAGAGAGAGAGAGAGAGAGAGAGAGAGAGAGAGAATGATAACAGGGTAATAACATGTAGATGGTGATGGTTAGGTGGTGGTAAATTTCAATCACAGCATAATGCTAAACTTTAAAGCTGAACTTTCACCATGCAGATTGAACAGAGCCGTAAGGTCACTATAGGTGTTTGTAACCCCTGTGAGGTCTCTGAGGGCCTCAGCAGCAGCAGTGCTGCTTAACTGGTATTAACTGATTCAGCCAGGTTAACCTCCTACCACAGGGAACAATAGTTGAATTACCCAGCTGGATGATACTGGGGTTAGTCTGGGCTGGGGCTGAGGCTGGGATGAGCCTGGGGTTGTGCTGGGCTGGGGCTGAGCCTGGACTGAGCCTGGGTGAGGCTGGACTGAGGGTGGGCTGAGGCTGGGGTGAGGGTGTACTGAGGCTGCAGTGAGGGTGTGCTGAGGCTACAGTGAGGCTGCAGTGAAGCTGGGCTGAGGTTGCAGTGAGGCTGGGCTGAGGGTGCAGCATTGTGTGCTCTCTGAAAATAACCGTGATTAAAAGTCCAGGTTGGACAGAGGCCAGAGGGCCAGGACACAGAACGTGAGAGTAAACACATCCAATCACAACACCCCTGCATTAACCTCTAGACCCAGAGCAGGTGCAGCCGTGTAACCCTTATCCCCAGGAATCCCCTCCTGTCCCTGGGGTAGGCCCAGCCAAGAAGTCCCGCTCCTGCTGCTCTGACCGGAACTCATTAAAACTACAATAGCTGGCAACAGGCTCTGGCCTCTGTTCTCTCTCTCTATGCTGCAGGCTGTTTATAGGGTCAGTTCACTCTCTGTTAGATCAGGTCACAGTGTTAGTTCATTAGGTACACTATGAGCACTGATTAGAAAACTACTCCTCCCATTAAGGTCTAATGATGATCTCTTTCCTGCCTCTAACCCATCTGGGACAGATTAGCCGATCAATTGACTAGTGCAACGTGCACTTGTCCTTTTCCATAGGAAATGAACTGTAGAAGCTTGAACAATAAGGTCAAACACAGGTTAAAAGAAGGAACACTATCATGTTCAAATATTGTCACTTTCTTGTGAAAATAACAGACACCACTGAGAATGAGATAGCAGCCAGTCTGGATAATTGGCTGTGAATCGCTAACAAAGGGAGTACACAGAGATATCTCTCTACCAAGGACACGATCTAGCCAGCCTCCCTCCAATATACAATGCTTATACTTCAGAAAACCAAACCAGTCTCTAAGGAATCTCTGAATCATCACAGAGTAACTGAATCTGAGCCAACTCTTGGTGAGAATGAGAATAAAGTTCCGGGAACAACAAAACAAAACAATGTCCTGTTGTGATTCATTTCATAAAAAGAGGTGGAAGCTTAGGCAGTGTTGTGTGTAGACAGTGCAGGTATAAATAAACTGTATGTGACGATGGAGGTGATGGTAGTGGTGGTGATGGTGGTGATGGTAGTGGTGGTGATGGTAGTGGTGGTGATGGTAGTGGTGGTGATGGTAGTGGTGGTGATGGTGATGGTAGTGGTGGTGATGGTGGTGATGGTAGTGGTGGTGGTGGTGGTAGTGGTGGTGGTGATGGTGATGGTAGTGGTGGTGGTGATGGTAGTGGTAGTGGTGGTGATGGTAGTGGTGGTGGTGATGGTAGTGGTTGTGGTGGTGATGGTAGTGGTTTTATTGGTGGTGATGGTAGTGGTGGTGGTGATGGTAGTGGTGGTGATGGTGGTAGTGGTAGTGAGGCATGATGGTGGTGGGAGTGGTGGTGATGGTGGTGGTAGTAGTAGTGGTGGTGGCGGTGATGGTGGATGTGGTGGTAGTGGTAGTAGTGATGATGGTGGTGGTAGTGGTGGTTGAGGTGGTGGTAGTGATGGTAGTGGTGGTAATGGTAGTTGTGGTAGAGGTGGTGGTAGTGATGGTAGTGGTGGTGATGGTAGTTGTGGTAGAGGTGTTAGAGGTGGTGATGGTGGTGGTGATGGTGGTGGTGATGGAGGTGATGGTGGAGGTGGTGGTGGCGATGTTAGAGGTGGTGGTGATGGTGGTGGTAGTAGTGATGGTGGTGGTGGTAGTGAGGGGTAGTGGAGGTGATGGTGGTAGTAGTGATGGTAGTGGTGGTAGTAGTAGTGGTAGTGGTGAAGGTGATGGTGGTAGTAGTGGTAGTAGTGATGATGGTAGTGGTGGTGGTGGTAGTGGTGGTGGTGCTGGTAGTGGTGGAGGTAGTGGTGGTGGTAGTGGCGATGGTGGAGGTGATGGTGGTAGTAGAGGTGGTAGTGGTAGTAGTGGTAGTAGTGATGATGGTAGTGGTGGTGGTGGTGGTAGTGGTGATGATAGAGGGGGAGATGGTAGTGTTAGTGGCGGTGATGGTAGTGGTGGTGATGGTAGTGTTAGTGGCGGTGGTGATGGTAGTGGTGGTGATGGTTGTGATGGTGGTGTTAGTGATGGTGGTGATGGTAGTGGTGGTGGTGGTAGTGGTTTTAGTGGTGGTGGTGGTGGTGATGGTAGTGGTGGTGATGGTAGTGGTGGTGGTGGTGGTAGTGGTTTTAGTGGTGGTGGTGGTGGTGATGGTAGTGGTGGTGATGGTAGTGGTGGTGATGGTAGTGGTGGTGGTGGTAGTGGTTTTAGTGGTGGTGGTGATGGTAGTGGTGGTGATGGTAGTGGTGGTAGGGGTGCTAGTGACGGTGGTAGTAGTGGTGGTGATGATAATAGTGATGGTGGTGGGGGGGATGGTAGTGGTGGAGGGGGTGGTGTTGCAGGTGATGAAGGTGGTGGTGGTAGTGATGATGGTGGTGATGGACATCCACACCAGCCCATCCAGGCCTCTGGTAGTCATATTGCCTTTGATTAGGTCTGAGGTGCTGAAAGACATCCTCTTCTTCTCCAGGGTGGGTGGCCTGTTTGTTCAGTAACCCTCCCCTCTTCGGGAGCTACGTCTGGGGGTCCACGACGCTGGCGTAGGGGGATGGGATGGAAATGGGTCTTAACGCCAGGTGACATGAGACGTGTTGGGGAGAAAGATCATGTCCCTTCAGGGTTGGGGTGAACTTCAGTGAGCTGTATTCTACTACCATTAGGATCCCTGGATTAGCATCAGCCCACTAGCTGCTTCTAGATGATCTAGTGGTGTGGAATATTCTATTCTGTTCTGTATTTCTGTTCTGCATTTGTATTCTGTATTTCTGTTCTATTCTGTTCTATTCTATTCTGTTCTATTCTGTTCTACTTTCCTCTAGTATTCTATGTTCTTCTCTGTGCTGTTCTATTCTATTCTGGGTTCTGGACCACAGTTACCCGACTCCCCTGTGTTCTGCAGCTGTAGCATAGTGGTGGCAGAGACAGTGACAGAAAGGCTCAGCCAGGAGAGAGTGGCTGAAGGATCAAAGTGTGAGTGTGTGTGTGTGTGTGTTGCAAGTACAATAAGTATGAATCAGGCTAGCCAGGCTGTGGGGTGATGTGATCACAGTCACAATGATGAGAGTGGATGGGATGGGCTCTCTCTCACTCACCCAGAGGCAGGATCCCATAAAGGGCAATGAGCTGTCTGACGTCTGACAGAGAGGGCATGGGCTCAATGTCTGCCTGGCGCAGGGTCGTACCCAGGTAGCTGAACTCACCTGGAGGGAGGGAGGGGAAGGGAGGGAGGGAGGGAGGGAGGGACAGATGAGGGAGGGAGGGAGGGAGGGAGGGAGGGGGAGACGAGAGAGGGAGGGAGGGAGGGGGAGAGAGAGAGAGGGGGGAAGGGGGAGGGAGAGAAGTCAGACATCCATCAGACAATAGTCTTGTTCTTTGAGGTATGGAATTTGCTCTTTGTACATTGCCTGATGCATATCTTCAGACATAAATCAACTCAGCAGAAACCTGTACTAATGCAACTTAGACATTAATTGGCTGTAATTCAGGAGCCTTTAGGCATCAAGGCATCGAGCTATACTGTGGCTAGAAATAAGGGAAGGTATTTAGGCCACTATCATAGACATCAACATCTATTTCTCTGTCCCTCTTGCCGGACTCTCCTCCTCAACCATTCCAAACTCCCTCCCAACATCAAAGGCACTGTATGTGGATATAATTGAAACCAACAGTAACTGGTTTTGGGGAGCCAGGCATGTGTGTCTGTCTGTTCAACATGATAGAGTGTGGTGTCATCCTGACCCTTATTGCAACATGGCCGCAGCGAGACATCTAGGGCGGGAGGCAGGGAGGGAATGAGGCACAGAGTGGGATATTGAGTCATAAATCCCTGTGGAGATGAGGCAGGCTCCCTGTCTGATATCCAGCTGGCCCTACTAGACACTCGTGAGCAAACACACCTTTTCACACACACACACCAAAGCACACAGATACACACCAAAGCATGCAGACACACACACCAAAGCACGCAGACACACACACCAAAGCATGCAGACACACACACCAAAGTACCCAGACACACACACCAAAGCACGCAGATACACACACCAAAGCACACAGACACACACACCAAAGCACGCAGACACACACACCAAAGCATGCAGACACACACCAAAGTACCCAGACACACACACCAAAGCACGCAGACACACACACCAAAGTACCCAGACACACACACCAAAGCACGCAGATACACACACCAAAGCATGCAGATACACACACCAAAGCATGCAGACACACACACCAAAGTACCCAGACACACACACCAAAGCACGCAGACACACACACCAAAGCACGCAGACACACACACCAAAGCACGCAGACACACACACCAAAGCATGCAGACACACACACACCAAAGTACCCAGACACACACACCAAAGCACGCAGACACACACACCAAAGTACCCAGACACACACACCAAAGCACGCAGACACACACACCAAAGCACGCAGACACACACACCAAAGAACGCAGACACACACACCAAAGTACCCAGACACACACACCAAAGCACGCAGACACACACACCAAAGCACGCAGACACACACACCAAAGCACACAGACACACACACCAAAGCACGCAGACACACATACCAAAGCATGCAGACACACACACACCAAAGTACCCAGACACACACACCAAAGCACGCAGACACACACACCAAAGCACGCAGACACACACACCAAAGCACGCAGACACACACACCAAAGCACGCAGACACACACACCAAAGCACGCAGACACACATACCAAAGCATGCAGACACACACACACCAAAGTACCCAGACACACACACCAAAGCACGCAGACACACACACCAAAGCACGCAGACACACACACCAAAGCACGCAGACACACATACCAAAGCATGCAGACACACACACCAAAGTACCCAGACACACACACCAAAGCACGCAGACACACATACCAAAGCATACAGACACACACACCAAAGTACCCAGACACACACCAAAGCATGCAGACACACAGCAAAGCACGCAGATACACACACCAAAGCACGCAGACACACATACCAAAGCATGCAGACACACACACTAAAGCATGCAGACACACACACCAAAGTACACAGACACACACACCAAAGCACGCAGACACACACGTATGCATGAACATTCATATAGCTGTGACTAAGGATTATCCAATTGACTGAAGCCAGACCTAAGTCACCAACATTTTATATGCACAGCGCATTGGGAAAGTATTCAGACCCCTTGACTTCTTCCACATTTTGTTACGTTACAGCATTATTCTAAAATGTATATATACACACAATACCCCATAAATACAAAGCAAAAACAGGTTTTTAGACATTTTTGGAAAATGTATATAAAATACATAACAGAAATACCTTATTTACATAAGTATTCGAACACTTTACTAGGAGACTCAAAGTTGAGCTCAGGTGCATCCTGTTTCCATTGATCCTCCTTCAGATGTTTCTACAACTTGATTGGAGTCCACCTGTGGTAAATTCAATTGATTGAACATGTTTTGGAAAGGCACACACCTGTCTATGTAAGGTCCCACAGTTGACAGTGCATGGCAGAGAAAAAACCAAGCCATGAGGTTGAAGGAATTGTCCGCAGAGCTCTGAAAAGGATTGTGTCGAGGCACAGATCTGGGGAAGGGTACCAAAACATTTCTGTATCATTGAAGATCCTCAAGAACACAGTGGCCTCCATCAATCTTAAATTGAAAAAAAATGGAATCACCAAGACTATTCCTGGAGCTGGCCGTCCGGCCAAACTCAGCAATCGGGGGAGAAGGGCCAGAGTTCCTCTTTGGAGATGGTTGTCTTTCCGGAAGGTTCTCCCATCTCTGCAGCACTCCACCAATCATGCCTTTATGGTAGAGTGGCCAGACGGAAGCCACTCCTCAGTAAAAGGCACATGACAGCCAGCTTGGAGTTTTCCAAAAAGCACCTAAAGACTCTCAGACCATGAGAAACAAGATTCTCTGGTCTGATGAAACCTGAATGCCAAGCACCACGTCTGGAGGAAACCTTATACCATCCTTACGGTGAAGCATGCTGGTGGCAGCATCATGCTGTGGGGATGTTTTTCAGCGGCAGGGACTGGGAGACTAGTCAGGATCGAGGGAAAGAAGAACGGAGCGATCCTTGATGAGATAGAGATCAGAGAGATCCTTGATGAAAACCTGCTCCAGAGCGCTCAGGACCTCAGACTGGGGCAAAGGTTCACCTTCCAACAGAACAACGACCCTAAGAACACAGCAAAGACAACACAGGAATGGCTTCGGGACAAGTCTCTGAATGTTCTTGAGTGGCCCAGCCAGAGCCCGGTCTTGAACCCAACCTGAAAATAGCTGTGCAGCGACGCTCCCCATCCAACCTGACTGAGCTTGAGAGAATCTGCAGAGAAGAATGGGAGAAACTCTCCAAATACAGGTGTGCCAAGAAGACTTGAGACTGTAATCACTGACGGTGCTACGGTGCTTCAACAAAGTACTGAGTAAAGGGTCTGAATACTTATGTAAATGTGATATTTCAGTTTTATTATTTTTTTAATACATCTGCAATCATTTCTAAAAACCTGTTTTTGCTTTGTCATTATGGGCTATTGGATGTAGATTGATGAGGGAAAAAAAGGTAACAAAATGTGAAAAAAAATGGGTCTGAATAGTTTCCGCGCTGTGTGCGTGTGTGTGTGTGAGATGTCAGTACTGTACCAATGTACTCAGAGAGCTTGATGTTCAAGGGTCTAATCAAGAAGCCTTCCAGCACCAGCTCTTCATACAGAGACTCAAGGGTTCTGGAGAGAGAGAGAGAGACAGAGAGAGGAGGGAGAGAGAAGGAGGGAGAGAGAGTAAGACACAGAGAGAGAGAGGAGGGAGAGAGACAGAGAGAGAGAGAGAGAGGAGGGAGAGAGTAAGACACACAGAGAGAGAGACAGAGAGAGAGAGAGGGAAGAGGGAGAGAGTAAGACACAGAGAGAGAGAGAGAGAGAGAGAGAGAGAGGAGGGAGAGAGTAAGACACACAGAGAGACAGAGGGAGAGAGAGAGAGAGAGGAGGGAGAGAGAGAGAGGAGGGAGAGAGAGTAAGACACAGAGAGAGAGAGAGAGGAGGGAGAGAGTAAGACACACAGAGAGAGAGACAGAGAGAGAGAGAGGGAGGAGGGAGAGAGTAAGACACAGAGAGAGAGAGAGAGAGCGAGAGGAGGGAGAGAGTAAGACACACAGAGAGACAGAGGGAGAGAGAGGAGGGAGAGAGAGAGAGACACAGAGAGAGAGACAGAGAGACAGAGACACAGAGAGAGAGAGGAGGGAGAGAGTAAGACAGAGAGAGAGAGAGAGAGACAGAGAGAGGAGGGAGGGAGAGAGAGACACAGAGAGAGGAGGGAGGGAGAGGGAAAGACAGAGAGAGAGAGGGAGGGAGGGAGAGGGAAAGACAGAGAGAGAGAGAGAGAGAGAAAGGGAGAGAGAGACAAAGGGAGAGAGAGACAAAGGGAGAGAGAAGGAGGGAGAGAGAGTAAGACACAGAGAGAGAGAGGAGGGAGAGAGCGAGAGAGAGAGAGAGTGTGGAGGGACAGACAGAGTGAGAGAAAAGGGCAATGAAAGTGAGAGATAAACATGAAGTAGAGAAAGGAAAGGACAGAGAGGGAGAGAGAGAATGGTAAGTCGGGTGAGAGGGAGGGAGAGAGAAAGATGGTGTTAAACTGAGGGCGGGGGAGCAGGTCACAAACACACTAATCATTAACCAGGCCTATTGGAGTGGTGGTCACTCCATGACATCATACTCCTGCCCTCTGCCAACCAATCATCTGCTCCATATGGCAGACTGATATTATCAGACACTGACCTGTCAGCAGTCAGATCCTTCTCTTTCTTCTTCTTCTTCTTACTGCCCTTCTTTCCTTTCTTCTTTTTCTACAATGGAGACATATAACTGAGCAGAGGAGGCTGGTAGTAGGAGCTATAGGAAGACAGGCTCAGTGTAGTGGCTGGGATGGAATCAATGTACCAGAGTCAAACATGTGGTTTCCATATATTTGACACGGTTCCATTTCATCCATTCCAGCCATTACAATGAGCCTGTGCTCCTATAGCTCCTCACACCAGCCTCCTCTGGAACTGAGGGTTCTTCCAAAACCACAACCAAGCTGGCCGAGCAGCCAAGGAATGTCCTACAAGATAGTCAGATATGCACATAAGACAGCTGAAAACATTGCGATGAATCTAGCTCATAGCTCCACTAAAACGTCATACAGAGGGAGCCTAAAATGAACAACATGGAAGATGTTGAGTTCAGAAAAAATCATCAGAAAGGAAAAACTGAGTCACAGTCTTTGGGGATAACAACATGTTCCTGGTCTATAATAACACTCCTAGAGAGATGATCTTACACAACCTATGAACCAAAATACATGTGTTGTTTCATTTAGTAAATACACCACCTCCCTGTTGCTATGAGAGAGTGTTCCTCTCACAGAAATATTGAAGAATTCCCCTCTCTTTCTTCAGGAATTTTGGACCACTGTGAAACTATGTTTAATCGTAGCCTAGAGTGCTGGCAGCAAACCATAAATTAAAACCATAGCTCCTTCTTTGAGAGGTGATGTTGGGTGGTTCAGGATTTGACATTCTTTGTTTACCACAGTACTTTCATTACAGTATGGACACAAACAAGAGATAAACAGGCCTACTGATTCAATAATCAACACGCTCAGCTACTCTGGCTGAGGTAAATCACAAAATATTCTGCCAAATAAGTCTTTGGAGATCCACATGAAAAAATACTATAGTATAAACTGGGTGGTTTGAGCCCTGATTGCTGATTGGCCGACAGCCGTGTTATATCAGACCGTATACCAGGTGGATGACAAAACATTTATTTTTACTGCTCTAATTACGTTGTTAGCCACTTTATAATAGCAATAAGGCACCTCGTGGTTTGTGGTATATGGCCAATATACCACGGCTAAGGGATGTGTCCAGGCACTCCGTATTGTGTCATGATTAGAACAGCCCAGAGCCGTGGTTTATTGACCATATACCAAACCTCCTCATGCCTTGTTGCTTAAGTATTCACTGTAGTGTTTCTGTGGACTGTAGTATACTGTAGTATTCACTGTAGGGTTTTTGTGGACCTAACTGTATTATTCACTGTTGTATACTGTTGTATACTGTAGTATACTGTAGTATTTACAGTTTACTATATTATAAATACTGCAGTAAAATAAATAGTATAAACTGTAGTCTTTTTGTGGACTAGTATACTGTAGTATTTACTGTAGTGTTTTTGTGGACTGTAGTATACTGTAGTATTTACTGTAGTGTTTTTGTGGACTGTAGTATACTGTAGTATTTACTGTAGTGTTTTTGTAGACTGTAGTATACTGTAGTATTTACTGTAGTGTTTTTGTGGACTGTAGTATACTGTAGTATTTACTGTAGTGTTTTTGTAGACTGTAGTATACTGTAGTATTTACTGTAGTGTTTTTGTAGACTGTAGTATACTGTAGTATTTACTGTAGTGTTTTTGTGGACTGTAGTATACTGTAGTATTTACTGTAGTGTTTTTGTAGACTGTAGAATACTGTAGTATTTACTGTAGTGTTTTTGTAGACTGTAGTATACTGTAGTATTTACTGTAGTGTTTTTGTAGACTGTAGTATACTGTAGTATTTACTGTAGTGTTTTTGTAGACTGTAGTATACTGTAGTATTTACTGTAGTGTTTTTGTAGACTGTAGAATACTGTAGTATTTACTGTAGTGTTTTTGTTTTATTATCTTTGACATAGAAGTTTGGGGCTTCTGGAGAAATACTAAAACAACATATTTGCCATAACCTGTGTAGGTAGGTAGGACTGGGGTCTGAACGGACAGGTTCAGTGTTTCTGCTCTTTTCTATCACCTGTAGGTAGGAAGGACTGGGGTCTGAACGGACAGGTTCAGTGTTTCTGCTCTTTTCTATCACCTGTAGGTAGGAAGGACTGGGGTCTGAACGGACAGGTTCAGTGTTTCTGCTCTTTTCTATCACCTGTAGGTAGGAAGGACTGGGGTCTGAACGGACAGGTTCAGTGTTTCTGCTCTTTTCTATCACCTGTAGGTAGGAAGGACTGGGGTCTGAACGGACAGGTTCAGTGTTTCTGCTCTTTTCTATCACCTGTAGGTAGGAAGGACTGGGGTCTGAACGGACAGGTTCAGTGTTTCTGCTCTTTTCTATAACCTGTAGGTAGGAAGGACTGGGGTCTGAACGGACAGGTTCAGTGTTTCTGCTCTTTTCTATCACCTGTAGGTAGGAAGGACTGGGGTCTGAACAGACAGGTTCAGTGTTTCTGCTCTTTTCTATAACCTGTAGGTAGGAAGGACTGGGGTCTGAACGGACAGGTTCAGTGTTTCTGCTCTTTTCTATAACCTGTAGGTAGGAAGGACTGGGGTCTGAACGGACAGGTTCAGTGTTTCTGCTCTTTTCTATCACCTGTAGGTAGGAAGGACTGGGGTCTGAACGGACAGGTTCAGTGTTTCTGCTCTTTTCTATCACCTGTAGGTAGGAAGGACTGGGGTCTGAACGGACAGGTTCAGTGTTTCTGCTCTTTTCTATAACCTGTAGGTAGGAAGGACTGGGGTCTGAACGGACAGGTTCAGTGTTTCTGCTCTTTTCTATCACCTGTAGGTAGGAAGGACTGGGGTCTGAACGGACAGGTTCGGTGTTTCTGCTCTTTTCTATCACCTGTAGGTAGGAAGGACTGGGGTCTGAACGGACAGGTTCAGTGTTTCTGCTCTTTTCTATAACCTGTAGGTAGGAAGGACTGGGGTCTGAACGGACAGGTTCAGTGTTTCTGCTCTTTTCTATAACCTGTAGGTAGGAATGACTGGGGTCTGAACGGACAGGTTCAGTGTTTCTGCTCTTTTCTATCACCTGTAGGTAGGAAGGACTGGGGTCTGAACGGACAGGTTCAGTGTTTCTGCTCTTTTCTATCACCTGTAGGTAGGAAGGACTGGGGTCTGAACGGACAGGTTCAGTGTTTCTGCTCTTTTCTATCACCTGTAGGTAGGAAGGACTGGGGTCTGAACGGACAGGTTCAGTGTTTCTGCTCTTTTCTATCACCTGTAGGTAGGAAGGACTGGGGTCTGAACGGACAGGTTCAGTGTTTCTGCTCTTTTCTATAACCTGTAGGTAGGAAGGACTGGGGTCTGAACGGACAGGTTCAGTGTTTCTGCTCTTTTCTATAACCTGTAGGTAGGAAGGACTGGGGTCTGAACGGACAGGTTCAGTGTTTCTGCTCTTTTCTATCACCTGTAGGTAGGTAGGACTGGGGTCTGAACGGACAGGTTCAGTGTTTCTGCTCTTTTCTATAACCTGTAGGTAGGAAGGACTGGGGTCTGAACGGACAGGTTCAGTGTTTCTGCTCTTTTCTATAACCTGTAGGTAGGAAGGACTGGGGTCTGAACGGACAGGTTCAGTGTTTCTGCTCTTTTCTATCACCTGTAGGTAGGAAGGACTGGGGTCTGAACGGACAGGTTCAGTGTTTCTGCTCTTTTCTATCACCTGTAGGTATGAAGGACTGGGGTCTGAACGGACAGGTTCAGTGTTTCTGCTCTTTTCTATCACCTGTAGGTAGGAAGGACTGGGGTCTGAACGGACAGGTTCAGTGTTTCTGCTCTTTTCTATAACCTGTAGGTAGGAAGGACTGGGGTCTGAACGGACAGGTTCAGTGTTTCTGCTCTTTTCTATCACCTGTAGGTAGGAAGGACTGGGGTCTGAACGGACAGGTTCAGTGTTTCTGCTCTTTTCTATCACCTGTAGGTAGGTAGGACTGGGGTCTGAACGGACAGGTTCAGTGTTTCTGCTCTTTTCTATCACCTGTAGGTAGGTAGGACTGGGGTCTGAACGGACAGGTTCAGTGTTTCTGCTCTTTTCTATCACCTGTAGGTAGGAAGGACTGGGGTCTGAACGGACAGGTTCAGTGTTTCTGTTCTTTTCTATCACCTGTAGGTAGGAAGGACTGGGGTCTGAACGGACAGGTTCAGTGTTTCTGCTCTTTTCTATCACCTGTAGGTAGGAAGGACTGGGGTCTGAACGGACAGGTTCAGTGTTTCTGCTCTTTTCTATCACCTGTAGGTAGGAAGGACTGGGGTCTGAACGGACAGGTTCAGTGTTTCTGCTCTTTTCTATCACCTGTAGGTAGGAAGGACTGGGGTCTGAACGGACAGGTTTAGTGTTTCTGCTCTTTTCTATAACCTGTAGGTAGGAAGGACTGGGGTCTGAACGGACAGGTTCAGTGTTTCTGCTCTTTTCTATCACCTGTAGGTAGGAAGGACTGGGGTCTGAACGGACAGGTTCAGTGTTTCTGCTCTTTTCTATCACCTGTAGGTAGGAAGGACTGGGGTCTGAACGGACAGGTTCAGTGTTTCTGCTCTTTTCTATCACCTGTAGGTAGGAAGGACTGGGGTCTGAACGGACAGGTTCAGTGTTTCTGCTCTTTTCTATCACCTGTAGGTAGGAAGGACTGGGGTCTGAACGGACAGGTTCAGTGTTTCTGCTCTTTTCTATAACCTGTAGGTAGGAAGGACTGGGGTCTGAACGGACAGGTTCAGTGTTTCTGCTCTTTTCTATCACCTGTAGGTAGGAAGGACTGGGGTCTGAACGGACAGGTTCAGTGTTTCTGCTCTTTTCTATAACCTGTAGGTAGGAAGGACTGGGGTCTGAACGGACAGGTTCAGTGTTTCTGCTCTTTTCTATCACCTGTAGGTAGGTAGGACTGGGGTCTGAACGGACAGGTTCAGTGTTTCTGCTCTTTTCTATAACCTGTAGGTAGGAAGGACTGGGGTCTGAACGGACAGGTTCAGTGTTTCTGCTCTTTTCTATAACCTGTAGGTAGGAAGGACTGGGGTCTGAACGGACAGGTTCAGTGTTTCTGCTCTTTTCTATAACCTGTAGGTAGGAATGACTGGGGTCTGAACGGACAGGTTCAGTGTTTCTGCTCTTTTCTATAACCTGTAGGTAGGAAGGACTGGGGTCTGAACGGACAGGTTCAGTGTTTCTGCTCTTTTCTATCACCTGTAGGTAGGAAGGACTGGGGTCTGAACGGACAGGTTCAGTGTTTCTGCTCTTTTCTATAACCTGTAGGTAGGAAGGACTGGGGTCTGAACAGACAGGTTCAGTGTTTCTGCTCTTTTCTATAACCTGTAGGTAGGAAGGACTGGGGTCTGAACGGACAGGTTCAGTGTTTCTGCTCTTTTCTATCACCTGTAGGTAGGAAGGACTGGGGTCTGAACGGACAGGTTCAGTGTTTCTGCTCTTTTCTATCACCTGTAGGTAGGAAGGACTGGGGTCTGAACGGACAGGTTCAGTGTTTCTGCTCTTTTCTATAACCTGTAGGTAGGAATGACTGGGGTCTGAACGGACAGGTTCAGTGTTTCTGCTCTTTTCTATAACCTGTAGGTAGGAAGGACTGGGGTCTGAACGGACAGGTTCAGTGTTTCTGCTCTTTTCTATCACCTGTAGGTAGGAAGGACTGGGGTCTGAACGGACAGGTTCAGTGTTTCTGCTCTTTTCTATAACCTGTAGGTAGGAAGGACTGGGGTCTGAACAGACAGGTTCAGTGTTTCTGCTCTTTTCTATAACCTGTAGGTAGGAAGGACTGGGGTCTGAACGGACAGGTTCAGTGTTTCTGCTCTTTTCTATCACCTGTAGGTAGGAAGGACTGGGGTCTGAACGGACAGGTTCAGTGTTTCTGCTCTTTTCTATAACCTGTAGGTAGGAAGGACTGGGGTCTGAACGGACAGGTTCAGTGTTTCTGCTCTTTTCTATAACCTGTAGGTAGGAAGGACTGGGGTCTGAACGGACAGGTTCAGTGTTTCTGCTCTTTTCTATCACCTGTAGGTAGGAAGGACTGGGGTCTGAACGGACAGGTTCAGTGTTTCTGCTCTTTTCTATCACCTGTAGGTAGGTAGGACTGGGGTCTGAACGGACAGGTTCAGTGTTTCTGCTCTTTTCTATAACCTGTAGGTAGGAAGGACTGGGGTCTGAACGGACAGGTTCAGTGTTTCTGCTCTTTTCTATCACCTGTAGGTAGGAAGGACTGGGGTCTGAACGGACAGGTTCAGTGTTTCTGCTCTTTTCTATAACCTGTAGGTAGGAAGGACTGGGGTCTGAACGGACAGGTTCAGTGTTTCTGCTCTTTTCTATAACCTGTAGGTAGGAAGGACTGGGGTCTGAACGGACAGGTTCAGTGTTTCTGCTCTTTTCTATAACCTGTAGGTAGGAAGGACTGGGGTCTGAACGGACAGGTTCAGTGTTTCTGCTCTTTTCTATAACCTGTAGGTAGGAATGACTGGGGTCTGAACGGACAGGTTCAGTGTTTCTGCTCTTTTCTATCACCTGTAGGTAGGAAGGACTGGGGTCTGAACGGACAGGTTCAGTGTTTCTGCTCTTTTCTATAACCTGTAGGTAGGAAGGACTGGGGTCTGAACGGACAGGTTCAGTGTTTCTGCTCTTTTCTATCACCTGTAGGTAGGAAGGACTGGGGTCTGAACGGACAGGTTCAGTGTTTCTGCTCTTTTCTATAACCTGTAGGTAGGAAGGACTGGGGTCTGAACGGACAGGTTCAGTGTTTCTGCTCTTTTCTATCACCTGTAGGTAGGTAGGACTGGGGTCTGAACGGACAGGTTCAGTGTTTCTGCTCTTTTCTATAACCTGTAGGTAGGAAGGACTGGGGTCTGAACGGACAGGTTCAGTGTTTCTGCTCTTTTCTATAACCTGTAGGTAGGAATGACTGGGGTCTGAACGGACAGGTTCAGTGTTTCTGCTCTTTTCTATCACCTGTAGGTAGGAAGGACTGGGGTCTGAACGGACAGGTTCAGTGTTTCTGCTCTTTTCTATAACCTGTAGGTAGGAAGGACTGGGGTCTGAACGGACAGGTTCAGTGTTTCTGCTCTTTTCTATCACCTGTAGGTAGGAAGGACTGGGGTCTGAACGGACAGGTTCAGTGTTTCTGCTCTTTTCTATAACCTGTAGGTAGGAAGGACTGGGGTCTGAACAGACAGGTTCAGTGTTTCTGCTCTTTTCTATCACCTGTAGGTAGGTAGGACTGGGGTCTGAACAGACAGGTTCAGTGTTTCTGCTCTTTTCTATCACCTGTAGGTAGGAAGGACTGGGGTCTGAACGGACAGGTTCAGTGTTTCTGCTCTTTTCTATCACCTGTAGGTAGGAAGGACTGGGGTCTGAACGGACAGGTTCAGTGTTTCTGCTCTTTTCTATAACCTGTAGGTAGGAAGGACTGGGGTCTGAACGGACAGGTTCAGTGTTTCTGCTCTTTTCTATAACCTGTAGGTAGGAAGGACTGGGGTCTGAACGGACAGGTTAAGTGTTTCTGCTCTTTTCTATCACCTGTAGGTAGGAAGGACTGGGGTCTGAACGGACAGGTTCAGTGTTTCTGCTCTTTTCTATCACCTGTAGGTAGGAAGGACTGGGGTCTGAACGGACAGGTTCAGTGTTTCTGCTCTTTTCTATAACCTGTAGGTAGGAAGGACTGGGGTCTGAACAGACAGGTTCAGTGTTTCTGCTCTTTTCTATCATCTGTAGGTAGGAAGGACTGGGGTCTGAACAGACAGGTTCAGTGTTTCTGCTCTTTTCTATCACCTGTAGGTAATTCATTAATTCATAACGCTCATTTTATTTTGAGATTATGGATGTCCGTTTTATATTATTCCTACATTAAGCAGTGGTAGAAATACCACATGGAAGCTATTATTGCTTACCTACGAAATGTGTAATTCTTCATCCCAACCATACATATATGTCTGATCATATGACTTGGATTAACCCCATATCTCACCATCACCATCCAAACTATCCAGACCCCACATCCACACGAGTTCAGAGCAGAGCGACTCTTTACCTTCTTGCCACCTTTCTTTCCCTTCTTCTTCTTCTTCCCTTTCTCTCGGTCCACAGCCAGCTTGAGATTCTTCACTTCCTGTCTCATCAGCTCATCGACCTGTGGAGAGATTGTTTTAACATGCACGCTCACCAGTCACCATAACCACTCGGCTTGTCTCATAGTTGGAAATCGTTCACAGATGTGCAGCATTTCAAGCCCGCTTCTGATGTATGCAACAGGGTAAAGGTGAATTCTGTTTCATTTGAGGTAATATTATCTTCAGGTGATGAACTGATTGTTTTTTAAAGGTTAATAATGCATTGTAATTGCATGGGCTAAACTGCGTTTTCATTGCAATTTAAAGCGTACTGTTCACTATCTAACAAACATTAGCTTGCTGGCTCGCTAGCTAACGTTACGTGTATGATCTGTGTAGTAATATTAGTTGTATCTCAGAATCCATTTGCACTGCTAGTTATAGCCTAATGTTAGCTAGCTAGCTAACATTGAGCCTAATTGGTTAGCTTTAGCTATCTTCAGATTCATACTACAGCATTTCATGCATGCTGGCTAGCTATGACAAACCGTTTGTATTGCCAGTAGTATGGGTTGGGATTATGGTTCATTGTTTAGCTAGCTAGCTCGCTACATGTCTAAACAAAAGACTCCACTTCGCCAGATGATTACATGACCCATCAAGTTAGCCAGCTGTGTCTGATTGTGATTACAGCCACCTATTGGATTTCATGAACACGTGTACATGTCTAGACAATAGGGCCCCATTCACTTAGCTAGATGTGGCTGGGGGTTGGTTGGTATGTCTGGGGGTTGGCTAGTGTGTCTGGGGGTTGGCTGGTGTGTCTGGGGGTTGGCTGGTGTGTCTGGGGGTTGGATAGTGTGTCTGGGGGTTGGTTAGTGTGTCTGGGGGTTGGTTGGTGTGTCTGGGGGTTGGTTGGTGTGTCTGGGGGTTGGCTAGTGTGTCTGGGGGTTGGTCGGTGTGTCTGGAGGTTGGTTAGTGTGTCTGGGGGTTGGCTAGTGTGTCTGGGGGTTGGTCAGTGTGGTTCTGGGGGTTGGTTAGTGTGTCTGGGGATTAGTTGGTGTGTCTGGGGGTTGGTTAGTGTGTATTGGTGTTGGTTGGTGTGTCTGGGGGTTGGTGTGTCTGGGGGTTGGTTAGTGTGTCTGGGGGTTGGTTAGGGGGTTTGGGGGTTTGTTTTAGCATTTAGTTCACATGACCCATCAATTTAGACAAGTGTGTCTGGGGGTTGGTTAGGGGGTCTGGGGGTTTGTTTTAGCATTTAGTTCACATGACCCATTAATTTAGACAAGTGTGTCTGGGGGTTGGTTAATGTGTCTGGGGGTTGGTTAATGTGTCTGGGGGTTGGTTAATGTGTCTGGGGGTTGGTTAGTGTGTCTGGGGGTTGGTTAGTGTGTCTGGGGGTTGGATAGTGTGTCTGGGGGTTGGCTAATGTGTCTGGGGGTTGATTAATGTGACTGGGGGTTGGTTAGTGCGACTGGGGGGTTGGTCAGTGTTTCTGGGGGTTGGTAAGTGTGTCTGGGGGTTGGTAAGTGTGTCTGGGGGTTGGTCGGTGTGTCTGGGGGTTGGTCAGTGTGTCTGTGGGGGTTGGTCGGAGTGTCTGGGGGTTGGTCGGAGTGTCTGGGGGTTGGTCGGTGTGTCTGGGGGTTGGTCGGTGTGTCGGGGGGTTGGTCGTGTGTCTGGGGGTTGGTTAGAGTGTCTGGGGGTTGGTTAGAGTGTCTGGGGGTTGGTTATAGTGTCTGTGGGTTGGTTGGAGTGTCTGGGGGTTGGTTGGAGTGTCTGGGGGTTGGTTGGAGTGTCTGGGGATTGGTTGGAGTGTTTGGGGATTGGTTGGAGTGTCTGGGGATTGGTTGGAGTGTCTGGGGATTGGTTGGAGTGTCTGGCGGTTGGTTGGAGTGTCTGGGGGTTGGTTAGAGTGTCTGGGGGTTGGTTGGAGTGTCTGGGGGTTGGTTAGAGTGTCTGGGGGTTGGTCAGTGTGTCTGGGTAAGCACTAAGCATCATCTAATAAATGTAAAATATTTATACAATATTTTTTGTGGACACTTTTTTATTTTTTTGCTACTTTACAAATATGCACATAACCATTTCACTGTACCGTTTACACATTCTGTATCCTGTGTGACAAATAAACTGATTCTATTTGATATAGTGTGTGTTTACCAGAGACGGTCATGTGAAGAACAACATGACCTGAACCAAAGTCAGATTAGGATATAGGCCAAGGACGAGATCAAGTGTATTTCCTTATTGTAGGCTACTACTTTTACCACTTTTAGTCTTCACATTTTTGGTTGTTTACTAAACTACGCACTCTGTTTAGCAAATGGTCTCAAGTGAATCCTTAATGAAGAGCTCTCCAGTAGGTACCAAAACATTCAAGGACCATTTTCTCAAAAGGGGGGTTACAAGTTTATCAACTTTCAAAGCAGAATTTATTTCGCATTGTTCCACAACACAAGTGTGTGTGTGTGAATGTTTGTGTGTGAGTGTGTGTTGAGACCAATGGCCCAGTCTCTCACCTGAACTCTGACCTCCTCCTCCACCTCCAACCTCTTCTCCTCACGCACCAGCTGGGCATCAAACCGCTGCAGGAAGTTCTGTGTTTCATCACGCCCCTGCCACACGTCTACACACACACACACACCACACACACACACACACACACACACACCACACACCACACACCACACACCCACACACACACACACACACACACACACACACACACACACACACACACACACACACACAGAGTAGAGCATGAGGAAGCATGCTGGAGTGGTCAGCAGGGAAAGCAGACAGGACCAGAGAGAGAGGCAGGTGGAGGAGTGTATGTGTTTTTGTGTGGGACTAAGGCAATGCATATTGTCCTTTCCAAGTTGCTCTGTCCGCTCTCAGGCACCACTTCCTGGTCAGGAAATTAACTTCCTGTTCCTGCTACCAGTCTGTCACAATGCCAAGCAAAGATTTCCACATCAAGCCAGACAGGTGGGGGGAATGGGATCTGAGCCTTCAAAACAACCATTTAAAATGCCGGACACGACTAAACACTGGTACGGCCAAAGGCCATTACAGACAGAAGACCACAGCTGCTCTGCCATCTCTCTTCTAAAATCCTCCTTTGGTCTCTGCATTGGCATGGTAACGGTTGTGGTCAAAATGTGCCATTTTGTGAGACCTTTTTGTTAACATGGTATCACAAGATAATTACCAACATCCGACTTGTTTTCACATTTGACTTGTTTTCACATTTGACAGATAAATCACCCCCCCCTTTCGAATGCAGACCTGTCAAGTTCAGGCACGAGTCAAAGGCCGTTGGTTTGACAGCTTGCGTCGGTGGCACCTCTATATACGGCGTCTCTTTGAAATGAGATCTGCTCAGAAGGTCAGAGATCAACCTTTCCTCTCCTCCTCCACAAGGCCCCCTTTTAAAAGTCCCCTGCTTCAAAACATCCCCCAGGCAATCTGATACATGTAATTACCTTTTCTCTTGTCTCGTGTGTGTGTGTTCCCAAAAGTCAATCTGTCTGTTTGTTTAAAGAGGGCGTCCTTTCTATGCCTCTGAAAGTAGAAGGGTGTGAAGAGAAAGCAGTGGTGCAAGTGGTAGAAAGGTCAGCATTTAAAGTCCACTATATTGCCATTAGGAGAATTTAAGAGACTTAGGCTGGGTAGAGAAAAAGTCTCACTAGGTCTGAGGATAAGCCAACGGCAATTTAATCAGTTCACTTGACCAAGCTGACTATTGGACAAGCTCACGTCAAGCTCACGACACACACACACACACACACACACACGCACACGCACACACACACCTGTAAGAAGGCTGCTCTGTCATTGGATACACTGTGTTGGCCATATATAATATATATATATACCACCTGGCTGGTGAAAGACACATTAGAACTGAATTGTGATCAACAGCGTTGTCTTTGCCAAGGCCACCGTCTGCTACACCCACAGTATGTGCTTCGGCTTCCAATATATATCTAGCCATTAGTATGCTGCTGCACACCTTTCTACCACAGAGCCCCCTTTTCTGCTTGTTCACTCTGGGAAAAACAAGGTGTTTTGAGTTGAGCTGCAAACAGGAAGAGTGAGTCTGCTAAGTAAAGAATGCTTCCTATTGCACGGTCCTCTGGCCAGGAAATTGAAATGATATCCATGGTTCACATCTAACCGCTGCTCCGTGACGCTGGGCCTGGCTTGTCTGGGCACACAGGAAGAGAGGTCCAGTTCCAATCACACTCCCAGGGTTTGTCCGTCCATGGTTCCCTTCCAGCCCCCAGCCCAGCTGGGATGTATGGGGGGAAGTAGAGGAGGTAGTGGGAAAAAAGTGATATAAACAAAAAAAAGTACCCAACGAGAGAGACGGAAACAAAACAAAACAAAAATAACAGGATAAAGTAGCACACAATGAACGATCACCTCAATGAAACACTTATCCGTGACTAGTGGGACAAGATGCCAAAGTAGAAGTCTCACACTACCGAGAAAGTCAAGCGTCTTTTGTTTTCCCAACAAACACAAACTCTCAGAGGAACGGACCTATAGACCTGAACCCTCATTGAATTCTGGGTAAATATTTGCTTCACCTTTTCCGCTTCATTACATCTAAATCAACCTAACGAGCCAGTCATTAAACCATTTTCCAATTACACACACCTGATAAAACAGAGCTGATGTGACAGGACCACCGTTTACAAAGCTGACGTTTATTGACGTTTATTATTATTATCTTTAATCAGGCCTTTGACAGGCTGGATGTTTTACATGGGTTTAAGAGCTATATTCTGCTCTTTATTAATATTAATGACAAACTGTGTTTAAGGATCTTTAATGCTGAGGTTTAAGGGAGATGAAGACAGGGAGGGAGGAGGAGAAGAGAGGAGGAAGAAGGAGGAGGAGTGGGGAGGGAGGAGGAGACGAGAGACAGGAGAATAAGAAAGGGAGAGGGAGTGGGAGGAGAGGTAGGAGAGGGAGGGAGAAGAGAGAGTGGAGGAGAGGGAGGAGGGAGAGGGAGGAGAGGGAGAAGAGAGAGTGGGAGGAGAGGGAGGAGAGGGAGAGGGAAGACTGGGAGGAGAGAGAGTGGGAGGAGAGGGAGAGGGAGGAGGAAGGCAGGGAGGAGAGAGAGTGGGAGGAGAGGGAGGAGGACCAGCTGCAGTGTTTTAGTTCCTGTCCTTCCCCATTACTGCACTAAGAGGAGAGGTCACTCCTAATAAAAACCTCAAAATCAATCACTCCCCTCTCATGTTGGAGTCTAGACTCCGTCAACCTACAGCTACCTTAGACCGGGGCAAGTTTGGGCTAATAAGAGAGACTGGCCCCTGATATAGGCAACACCACTCTATGGCCTTGTAGAGACCGCTGACCTCACTACACAGTACACACAGTACACACAGTACACACACACACACACACACACACACACACACACACACACACACACACACACACACACACACACACACACACACACACACACACACACACACAACGTTATAAATGTTGTGGAGGTCAGGTGGTGAGGTGTAAAGCGCTGGGCCAGCATCTGGTCTTCATTACATCTCAAAGGTCTGTGTGTGTGTGTTGCTTCTAACAGGAATGTAACCTAAAGCCCTGTGTTGTACCAGTTGACATTCTGAGGTGAATCATAACGAGGAGAGAATTGAACACTTTTGACTGGGAATATAATTACTTCCTGCTAACTCTACAGCTGCTGACTGACTATTGGTTGTAGGTTCTGTTATCCTCTTCTTCACCCTCTCAATGCTGAACTAAAGGTGATGCAGAGCAGAGGTGGAGCAGAGACCTTCTACGGTCACTGACAGACTAGGGTTAGACACAAGTAAGATGTTAATTTCTCCAGCTGGTTCTGTTGGTTGGAGCATGATTCTGATCAAAAGACCATTGAGCTGTCCCAAAAAAAGTGGAGTTTGTAAAACCAGTGCTGGCAAGACCAACTTCAATTGAATTCCCACATGGGGCACCTGCTCTGAATATGTGTGTTTAATATTGGACTGTAGGTATCTTTGAATAAAGGCGTTGTTGTGTTGTTATGACACATCTCATTAAGCTGGGAACACTGAGAAGGCTGTATCTTTGTCCTCCATAGGGATGTCAACAGGATATCCCAGTGATTTGACTCTAATGCTCTCATTGTGTAGATTAGGAAGTAGCGCAGCAGCTTGAAAGGGCTCAATTTGACACTGTGGCACAGATATACACACAGCGACTATTCACTCACTTCCCTTCAGCCTCATTCACCTACCTTTCATCCAAGGATAACACAGGCCCATGAACGTTGAATGGGCCGAGATATTGACTGGTCACTTTGTATCAGAGAGGGAGTCAATTCCATTTCAACTACTAAACTGCCTGGAATTCAGAATGGAACTATTGAGTTCCTAGACGTTTAAATGAAACTACTGTGCTATCCATAATACTCCCCACAGCTTTGGGGGATAAGCCTGTGTAATATAATAATCAGGCCATTTCTCCTCTGAATAATGTTTGTTGTTTTGGCACCAACCCTGTAGACCTTTGAGACATGCCCGGGGAGCAGTGGTGACTGATCCCGCATATTTCCCTCAGTGACTTGTGGGTGTTTGTGCAGCAGTGGAACCGCCTGCGAGAAGCCAAATAACACATTCTGCCCCCAGAGAAGCATTCCACCTAGAACCCTTCCACCTCAGGTGACTGGGTCAGATAAGTTAAATGAAGGGAGGGAGAGGGGAGAGAAAGGAGTGATGAGACCCAGGATGTATGTGGTTGGAGGATGCAGACTCCTCCAGAGAGAGAGAGAGATCCCTCCCTACTCGGGACCGAGAAGCTTCATCTGGCTGCTGAAACGTTGTTGAAAGGGTTTGAGTCTTTAAGGAGTAAAATATTGAAGCCAGACGAGCTCAAATGGAGAGTTACTCCTGGATGTTTGACCTGTATCTGGCAGCGACAGGAGGGAAGCAGCAGCTTCTGTCATTTCTCTTCATTGTTTCTCCATTACTTCAGTACTCTACATTCTGTTGAAATCTCCCTTGGTCGCCTATCAAAATGTGGGAAGAGTCAAACTGACTTAACCAGAAGAGGGGATAGCTGTCAAAGGGCTAATGACTAAACCTGCGAAAAGCTAAAAGACCAAAACAAAGTCAGTCATCCATCTCCATTGGGTTTGGAGGAAGCAGGGTGGTTGACTTGAAACAACAATCTGGAGGCTCCAGGTCCAACTGCTCCTCACTGAGTCATTGCGTAAAGACAGATATGGGGGTTGGACACACGCCCCTCCACGGGTCACTGAGAGACAGGAGCCTGGGCGGCACGCATCACTTCCTTGTTAAGGGCCCAGGGCACCATGAGAGACAGGAAGTCTGTCAGGTGATCAGATTGATTTGTGGTCCCACACTGATTAAAAAAAACACCAACAACAGGCCCATGGTAAAGATTCAGAAACCACTAGCCTCTCAAGCTGTGACTCCTGTCACTATACACCGCTGTCTTCAGTGAGACATCATGAACCATCACAGAGAGAAACACTGTGGAAGGTAGACTTCAGATCTGTGCCTATCAGCTCGACCCTTTAGCAATGCTGTCACCACATTACTATGGTCCTCATACCTACTCATACCTACTCTCTAATTCACCTTTATACATTACTATAGTCCTCATACCTACTCTCTAACTCACCTTTATACATTACTATAGTCCTCATACCTACTCTCTAACTCACCTTTATACATTACTATGGTCCTCATACCTACTCTCTAACTCACCTTTATACCTTACTATAGTCCTCATACCTACTCATACCTACTCTCTAATTCACCTTTATACATTACTATAGTCCTCATACCTACTCATACCTACTCTCTAATTCACCTTTATACATTACTATAGTCCTCATACCTACTCATACCTACTCTCTAATTCACCTTTATACATTACTATAGTCCTCATACCTACTCATACCTACTCTCTAATTCACCTTTATACATTACTATGGTCATCATACCTACTCTCTAACTCACCTTTATACATTACTATGGTCCTCATACCTACTCTCTAATTCACCTTTATATATTACTATGGTCCTCATACCTACTCTCTAATTCACCTTTATACATTACTATGGTCCTCATACCTACTCTCTAACTCCCCTTTATACATTACTATGGTCCTCATACCTACTCTCTAACTCATCTTTATACATTACTATGGTCCTCATACCTACTCTCTAACTCACCTTTATACATTACTATGGTCCTCATACCTACTCTCTAACTCACCTTTGTACATTACTATGGTCCTCATACCTACTCTCTAACTCACCTTTGTACATTACTATGGTCCTCATACCTACTCTCTAACTCACCTTTATACATTACTATGGTTCTCATACCTACTCTCTAACTCACCTTTATACATTACTATGGTTCTCATACCTACTCTCTAATTCACCTTTATACATTACTATGGTCCTCATACCTACTCTCTAACTCACCTTTGTACATTACTATGGTCCTCATACCTACTCTCTAACTCACCTTTATACATTACTATGGTTCTCATACCTGCTCTCTAATTCACCTTTATACATTACTATGGTCCTCATACCTACTCTCTAATTCACCTTTATACATTACTATGGTCCTCATACCTACTCTCTAATTCACCTTTATACATTACTATGGTCCTCATACCTACTCTCTAACTCACCTTTATACATTACTATGGTCCTCATACCTACTCTCTAACTCACCTTTGTACATTACTATGGTTCTCATACCTACTCTCTAACTCACCTTTATACATTACTATGGTCCTCATACCTACTCTCTAACTCACCTTTGTACATTTTGTTTCCCTCCACAACAGTAGGGAGGAAGTTGCTCGGGGGCATTTTCCAGCCCTTCTCCTCCTCCTTCAAGAGACAAGAAATGAATTAATCAATGACATTACATGTATTATAGCTGGACACGGTTTTAAAGCTTTAGTTTTATTCTGTATTATTTCCTTAAAGTCCTATGTATTTTAAGATAGATGAGCACCTTGTAGTTTTTTTAATTTAACTAGGCAGGTCAGTTAAGAACAAATTCTTATTTTCAATGAAGGCCTAGGAACTACCTCGTTCAGGGGCAGAACGACCTGTTTGTACCTTGTCAGCTCAGGGATTCGAACTTGCAACCTTTCGTCCAACACGCTAACCACTAGGCTACCCTGCCTCCCCAGTTTAAGGTAATAACAGTGGCCAATGGCTAATTTAGTGGAGAGAGTTGAGGTTTTCAGAGACTCCATATGACTTGGATTGAGTTCAAAGCTGCTCTACAGATGACCTGCCCTCCGCTGTGCTGTGACACCAGATCAGATCCAGAACTATCCATGCTGTGATATCAGATCCAGAACTATCCATGCTGTGACACCAGGTCAGATCCAGAACTATCCATGATGTGACACCAGGTCAGATCCAGAACTATCTATGCTGTGACACCAGATCAGATCCAGAACTATCCATGCTGGGACACCAGGTCAGATCCAGAACTATCTATGCTGTGACACCAGATCAGATCCAGAACTATCCATGATGTGACACCAGGTCAGATCCAAAACTATCTATGCTGTGACACCAGATCAGATCCAGAACTATCCATGCTGGGACACCAGGTCAGATCCAGAACTATCTATGCTGTGACACCAGATCAGATCCAGAACTATCCATGCTGTGACACCAGATCAGATCCAGAACTATCCATGCTGTGATATCAGATCCAGAACTATCCATGCTGTGACACCAGGTCAGATCCAGAACTATCCATGATGTGACACCAGGTCAGATCCAGAACTATCTATGCTGTGACACCAGATCAGATCCAGAACTATCCATGCTGGGACACCAGGTCAGATCCAGAACTATCTATGCTGTGACACCAGATCAGATCCAGAACTATCCATGCTGGGACACCAGGTCAGATCCAGAACTATCTATGCTGTGACACCAGATCAGATCCAGAACTATCCATGCTGTAACACCAGGTCAGATCCAGAACTAACTATGCTGTGACACCAGGTCAGATCCAGAACTAACTATGCTGTGACAACAGGTCAGATCCAGAGCTAACTATGCTGGGACACCAGATCAGATCCAGAACTATCTATGTTGTGACACCAGGTCAGATCCAGAACTAACTATGCTGTGACAACAGGTCAGATCCAGAGCTAACTATGCTGGGACACCAGATCAGATCCAGAACTAACTATGCTGTGACAACAGGTCAGATCCAGAACTAACTATGCTGTGACAACAGGTCAGATCCAGAACTATCCATGCTGTGACACCAGATCAGATCCAGAACTATCCATGCTGTGACACCAGATCAGATCCAGAACTATCCATGCTGTGACACCAGATCAGATCCAGAACTATCCATGCTGTGACACCAGATCAGATCCAGAACTATCCATGCTGTGACACCAGATCAGATCCAGAACTATCCATGCTGTGATACCAGGTCAGATCCAGAACTATCCATGCTGTGACACCAGGTCAGATCCAGAACTATCCATGCTGTGACACCAGATCAGATCCAGAACTATCCATGCTGTGACACCAGATCAGATCCAGAACTATCCATGCTGTGATACCAGGTCAGATCCAGAACTATCCATGCTGTGACACCAGGTCAGATCCAGAACTATCCATGCTGGGACATCAGGTCAGGTCCAGAACTATCCATGCTGTGACATCAGATCAGATCCAGAACTATCCATGCTGGGACATCAGGTCAGATCCAGAACTAACTATGCTGTGACACCAGATCAGATCCAGAACTATCCATGCTGTGACACCAGGTCAGATCCAGAACTAACTATGCTGTGACAACAGGTCAGATCCAGAACTAACTATGCTGTGACAACAGGTCAGATCCAGAACTATCCATGCTGTGACACCAGATCAGATCCAGAACTAACTTTGATGATGTGGATAAACAGTAGCAGACAGAGAGATGTTGGGTGGATGACATCTAGAACTAGATGTTGTCTTAATGCATAGTCAGGGGTACAACATCAACATCCAGTCCCTTTACACATGCACGCATACGAAAACACACACGCTCATGCACGCACACGCACAGGTTCTCAAAGGGGATGGACTGGGGGGGGTCTATCAGTTATTCAGACATGGCATGTTTTATGTTCCCTCTCATTCTTTAATACATTCCTCCAGTAGCATTGAATGGCTCCCAGAAGAGGAGGAATCCATTTGAAAATATTGTAGGAATCTTAAGTGCTTCATAATACGCTCCAACGTTGGATGATGACACTCATGGTGCGAGGCAGGAAGCGTCCTTATGGATCGACCAGAACCAGAACCAGAACCAGGACCAGGACAGGACAGGAATGATCCGAATGTCAGATGTTGCTTTTCAAGGCTGTGAGAACGTACCAGGGTTTTAATAGAGACGGATCAGGTAGTGAGGAACTGATGTCGATCATCATGCTTTAGACTGGGGGGGTTTTAGTGACCTGGTAAACCAGTGTTGATCTATAGACAACACTTCATTGTTTCTCTTTGTAGGACTGTTCAGGATTGTTCAGGACAAGGTTAAGGAAGTCCCATAGAAGTCCAATAACAAACCAGGGCACAACCATAGGGTTTAAAATATAACCGTTCACACCACCATGAGTCAATGTGTAACTTAACCTCCGTTACAGACGTAACGGTCATAGAAAGCAGTATAGAGATGAAGTGTCTATTTGATGAGTTCAACCATCCCATACTAAGCACATCTGGAATACTCCTCTAGGAACCTCTAAAGTGATGTCCCCTTCTAGCCATGCTATTTCTCTGGTTCATGAGCTGTCTCCAACGTAGTCAGGTGGATGTGACATGTTCCTCCACAGCAAATTAAAGGGGCATTTCTTGGTTTTTACGTGTACAATGCTTCCATTCTAGTCTGTGGGATCAGAGCCAGACAATGTGAGTGAGGACCTGTCATCCTCTTTCTGTTGCACGGTAACCACTAGTCATGACATCATTCTGATTCTAGAACATTGTAAGGTCCCCAGTGTACAGGATTAGCCTTACTGTAAAACAAGAAGTCTCATGCCCTTTTCAACTCTATCCGTCTCTGGTAAAGGCCTGAGTGACAGACTAAGACACATTGGTTTTATCTCTGAGACGGTCAGTCTGCTTTTAGAGTCTGACAGACTGCAGAGTGCTAGTTTAATCACACACCTCACTCAGAAGCACGCTGTGCCATTCTGTCTGAGAGGCTAAAGTGACTCCCAACTACAAAGGAGAGAAGCCCTGCCAAGGCTCAGCTCTGTTCTCCTGAACATCTCTTATCAGTTATTTTGGCTTTAACCCTACATTATCACCCTCAACCATTATCACAGCTATTCTAAGAGCCCTATTCAAGCAAACTCTGAAACTGGATGTCCAGGACTGTACGGTAAACCCAGTTAAATAGACTTTGATTGAAAACAAGTGACCTCCTTGTCCAATAGCTGTTGCTATTCTGTTCAGGAACACATATTAGCTACTTCAATAAGAGATTTAAAGTCACAGAGAAGTCATTCAACAAAATAGTCATGAATAATCTTAATGCTCTATTCAATCCATATCCAGGAAACACAGTGTTACAGAGAGATTTAAATTTAAAGGCAATGTTCCAGCATTCGCTGAGCCTGCATTCACGATAAACGCTGCACATGTCAGCTCAATCGGAATTTACCTCTACATTTATATTGCGGAATCTGTAACGCTTCAGCGCTACAGAATGAATATAGCCCTTAGTTTTATTGGCTTGATCTAGGACAATGAGAGACATATTGTTGTTCCACAGGGTATGTTCATGCAAGGGGGATGTGGACTGGGACTAAATCCTTGGCTTGAACAAACCATTTTGAGGAACACTTGACTGAAATCAGAAACATTTCCTCACAGAGTCTTCACAGTCTTCAGCAGTAAACATCTCTTTCGTTCCACCACACCCCCAATCATCTGAGATGACAAAGCTCTACCGCTTAGCTTCTGATTTAGTAGCGGAGGTGTATTTTATGGTCTTAATTGTGCACGTCCAGTGGGATTGGGCCTTCATGAGGAAAACAGGTGGAGAGAGGCTGCAACACAGCACATACTTCAATTCGCTTAAGAGGAAAAGCACACAACGATTGCCCGTCACTTACACTTTCTGTCTACTGGTTTGACTTGGAGACTATGGTCTTCTGAAGGTTTTGGGTGTTTGACTTTGTTTTAACAATGGCATTAAGACCAGACTCAGATCAGTTATGTTTCACTTTGTTTTAACAATGGCATTAAGATCAGACTCAGATCAGTTATGTTTGACTTTGTTTTAAGAATGGCATTAAGACCAGACTCAGATCAGTTATGTTTCAGGGGAAGAGAATAAACTCAGCTCTTCTTATCAAAAGCCTGGATAAAGCAATTCTGAAGCTACTATTGGTCACCAAGCCTTGTCTGTTTAATAGCATGAGCCACTATTGGCCAAGCCTTGTCTGTTTAATAGCATGAGCCACTATTGGCCACCATGCCTTGTCTGTTTAATAACATGAGCCACTATTGGCCAAGCCTTGTCTGTTTAATAACATGAGCCACTATTGGCCACCAAGTCTTGTCTGTTTAATAGCATGAGCCACTATTGGCCAAGCCTTGTCTGTTTAATAGCATGAGCCACTATTGGCCAAGTCTTGTCTGTTTAATAACATGAGCCACTATTGGCCAAGTCTTGTCTGTTTAATAACATGAGCCACTATTGGCCAAGCCTTGTCTGTTTAATAACATGAGCCACTATTGTCCAAGCCTTGTCTGAGCCCACCTCTCCTTCTTCTTTTCCTCCTTTCTTCTGTTTGCTTCTCCGCTTCTTGTCTTTCTTCTGATCCTTGCGGTCCTTCCCACCCTTCTTATCTTTATTTATGTTGTCTTTCCTCTTCTTCTCTTCCTCTTTCGCTGCTAATTCTGCAGCGACCTATCAGGAACAGACATGAGATGAGCATAGAAAAGGAAACGAGTGTTTGTTAACTGTCTGTAGGTTAGATGAGGACCATGGGTCATTAGTCTACCTGGTCAGGTGTCTTCTGTGCAAATATGGCTGTTGATCCCCCATCCTCAGCATTGGGGAAGTCAGGAAACTTTCCAGTGGCATCTCTACAATAAATAGCATGTTTTAAAGATACTTCCTGTTCTTAAATTATCATTACAGATGTATCATTCTTGATGAATTGTACTATGTCACACTGAGAGTTAGATGGCAGACCTCCAACAAGGTCACCAGAGGGCAGACCCTCCTAATGGTTAACTAAATGCCTCAGATACTTCCACTAATTAGGGGTGGTTCATGTCATGGAGCAGTTATCTCAATGTGGAGAGAAAATAATCACCCGACCAGGAATTGCTCTTTGGAACGCCAAACTATGTATCCCTCACTTCCCTTCCAGCTCTCATTATCCTAAACCTTAGAGCAACCCTGTGAACCAACGTTTAGCTTCCAACTTCCTTCAAATCTGGTCCTTTCCTCTTGGCCTCAAAATGTTTGTGTTCTCATCAGACAGGTTGAGGAAGCTGTACCAACAGGGTTTAGATTCTCATCAGACAGGTTGAGGAAGTTGTACCGACAGGGTTTAGATTCTCATCAGACAGGTTGAGGAAGCTGTACCGACAGGGTTTAGATTCTCATCAGACAGGTTGAGGAAGCTGTACCGACAGGGTTTAGATTCTCATCAGACAGGTTGAGGAAGCTGTACCGACAGGGTTTAGATTCTCATCAGACAGGTTGAGGAAGTTGTACCGACAGGGTTTAGATTCTCATCAGACAGGTTGAGGAAGTTGTACCGACAGGGTTTAGATTCTCATCAGACAGGTTGAGGAAGCTGTACCAACAGGGTTTAGAGTTTAGACTACCCTGGAGGGTGTGACCACCTCATCCATCCGTCACGGTGCTTATAATTTTGTCAGCAGCTCAGCCGAGGTCACAGCAGAGGGCAGGGCCGTGGAGGCCAGGCTGGAGCCTGAGACACTGGGGATGCGTCCCAAATGGGCCCATAGGACTCTGATCAAATGTAGTACACTATTTAGGGAATAGGGTGCCTTTTGGGATGCAGACTGGGGCTGAATGTGGAGGCCAGGGCCATTGTGGGTCATTGCTTCGTCCCCATGGGAGCTGTTCTCTCTCTGTTCACTCCCCAGGGCTCTCCAGCCTGGATGACTTATGTCCATTGTTCCTGCTCTACTGGGTAGGCAGGCAGCATCCACCGCTGGCCAACCATAAATCACCCTGGAATGCACTAATAGGCAGCTAGCATGGAGGGGAAGACACACACACATGGAGGGAAGACACACACACATGGAGGGGAAGACACACACACATGGAGGGGAAGACACACACATGGAGGGGAAAAGACACACACATGGAGGGGAAGACACACACACATGGAGGGAAGACACACACACATGGAGGGAAGACACACATGGAGGGAAGACACACATAGAGGGAAGACACACATAGAGGGGAGACACACACACATAGAGGGGAGACACACACACATAGAGGGGAGACACACACACATAGAGGGGAGACACGCACACATGGAGGGAAGACACACATGGAGGGAAGACACACATAGAGGGAAGACACACATAGAGGGAAGACACACATAGAGGGAAGACACACATAGAGGGAAGACACACATAGAGGGAAGACACACATAGAGGGACAGACACACATAGAGGAAAGACACACATAGAGGGGAGACACACATAGAGGGGAGACACACATAGAGGGAAGACACACATAGAGGGAAGACACACATAGAGGTGAGACACACATAGAGGGAAGACACACATAGAGGGGAGACACACATAGAGGGAAGACACACATAGAGGGGAAGACACACATAGAGGGGAAGACACACATAGAGGGAAGACACACACGGAGGGGAAGACACACACATGGAGGGAAGACACACATAGAGGGGAGAAGACACACATAGAGGGGAAGACACACAAAGAGGGAAGACACACATAGAGGGAAGACACACAGAGGGAAGACACACATAGAGGGAAGACACACATAGAGGGGAAGACACACAAAGAGGGAAGACACACATAGAGGGAAGACACACAGAGGGAAGACACACATAGAGGGAAGACACACCTAGCCACTGACTGTGACTCCTTTCCTCCGGCCATATCCTGCACCTAACAGCCATTAGGCCTCACACGAACACTCTGCTTTTGCTCTTGTCCTCACCCTCCCCTTTTCCATTCCAACCTCCTCTTCATGACACGAACAGGGATAGATACATACTGGTGGTGAAGGGTTTGGCAGGAGCCAGGAAGAGTCTATGGGTGTGATAACCTCAGAGACATGGCAGTGAAAGAGGCAGGAGTTAGTTTGGGCAGAGAGAAGATAACACAGAAAAAAAACAGCTACTGTGAAAGAAGACAGACTTCCCTGTTGCCTGCCTGTCTCACCGGCACTCGATAAACCACTGTCTGATCTGCTCCTGCAGGGTTTCCCGTAGGTCAGGGCCGTCCACGGCACGCACAGACTCCTTGATGCTGACCAGGGCCCTCTGATACTCAGCCTCATTCTCCTCCTGGACCAGCCTGCGAGTCGTCTCCACCTGCTGGGCCTTCAGCTGGGCCACGCTGGGCCTCTGCTGCTGCTGCTCTGGAGGGACCTGAGGACCAGACACAGCTATAGAGATTAGTGGGGTGAGGCAGGGAGGCAGCTTAAGCCCCACCCTCTTTAACATATCTATCAACGAATTGGCGAGGGCACTAGAACAGTCTGCAGCACCCGGCCTCACCCTACTAGAATCTGAAGTCAAATGTCTACTGTTTGCTGATGATCTGGTGTTTCTGTCTCTGACCAAGGACGGCCTACAGCAGCTCCTAGATCTTCTGCACAGATTCTGCCAGACCTAGGCCCTGACAGTAAATCTCAATAATGGTGTTCCAAAAAAGGTCCAGTCGCCAGGACCACAAATACAAATTCCATCTAGACACCTTTGCCCTAGAGCACACAAAAAATGATACATACCTCGGCCTAAACATCAGCGCCACAGGTAACTTCCACAAAGCTGTGAACGATCTGAGAGACGAGGACCATCAAAAGGAGCATAAAATTCGACATACCAATTAGGATCTGGCTAAAAATACTTGAATCAGTCATAGAGCCCATTGCCCTTTATGGTTGTGAAGTCTGGGGTCCGCTCACCAACCAAGAATTCACAAAATGGAACAAACACCAAATTGAGACTCTGCATGCAGAATTCTGAAAAAAATATCCTCAGTGTACAACGTAAAACACCAAATAATGTAGGCAGAGCAGAATTAGGCCGATTCCCACTAATTAACAAAATCCAGAAAGATTTTCTACAACCACCTAAAAGGAAGCGATTCCCAAACCTCCCATAACAAAGCCATCACCTACAGAGAGATGAACCTGGAGAAGAGTCCCCTAAGCAAGCTGGTCCTGGGGCTCTGTTCACAAACACAAACACACCCCACAGAGCCTCAGGACAGCAACACAATTAGACCCAACCATATCATGAGAAAACAAAAAGATAATTACTTGACACATTGGAAAGAATTAACAGTGGCAGAATACCTGACCACTGTGACTGACCCAAACTTAAGGAAAGCTTTGACTAAGTACAGACTCAGTGAGCATAGCCTTGTTATTGAGAAAGGTCGTCATAGGCAGACCTGGCCAACAAGAGAAGACAGGCTATGTGCACATTGCCCACAAAATGAGGTGGAAACTGTGCAGCACTTCCTAACCTCTTGCCCAATGTATGACCATATTAGAGACACAGATTTCCCTCAGATTACACAGATCCACAAAGAATTTGAATCCAAATCCAATCCAATCCCAGCAGCAAGATTTGTGACCTGTTGCCACAAGAAAAGGGCAACCAGTGAAGAACAAACACCTTTTATTTGCCTTTTGTAATTTAACTATTTGCACATTGTTACAACAATGTCTATAGACATAATATCACATTTGAAATGTTTTTATTCTTTTGTAACTTTTGTGAATGTAATGTTTACTGTTTTAATGTTTATTTCCCTTGCTTAAGCAATGTTTCCCATGCCAATAAAGCCCCTTAAAGAGAGAGACAGAGAGACAGACAGACAGACAGACAGGGAAACAGATTTAGCACAAAGGGAAGATAAACATAGTTACCATGGCACCAAGGCTTGTCTGGTTATCACCACTGGTACTGATTGGCTGACCTTCCCAATACAGACGTGCCTGTGTTTATTGACTCAGAGTAACCCTGCCCCTTTGTTACCCAACACAGTCCTGGTAGAGGGAACAGTGAACAAGCACACCCACCATTCCCAGAAATATCATCTCCTCCAGCCGTTCTCTCCTGGTCCTCTTCCTCTGACTGTAGCCCCGCCAAACCTGGAACATACCAGAACAACAGGACAGCTAGGACACAACACAGGACACCTAGAACACACCAGAACAACAGGACAGCTAGGACACAACACAGGACACCTAGAACACACCAGAACAACAGGACAGCTAGGATACAACACAGGACACCTAGAACACACCAGAACAACAGGACAGCTAGGACACAACACAGGACACCTGGAACATACCAGAACAACAGGACAGCTAGGACACAACACAGGACACCTAGAACACACCAGAACAACAGGACAGCTAGGACACAACACAGGACACCTAGAACACACCAGAACAACAGGACAGCTAGGACACAACACAGGACACCTGGAACATACCAGAACAACAGGACAGCTAGGACACAACACAGGACACCTAGAACACACCAGAACAACAAGACAGCTAGGACACAACACAGGACACCTAGAACACACCAGAACAACAGGACAGCTAGGACACAACACAGGACACCTAGAACACACCAGAACAACAGGACAGCTAGGATACAACACATGACACCTAGAACACACCAGAACAACAGGACAGCTAGGACACAACACAGGACACCTAGAACACACCAGAACAACAGGACAGCTAGGACACAACACAGGACACCTAGAACACACCAGACAAACAGGACACCTAGAACACAAAAATACATACCTAGAACCCAAAACAAGACACACATAGAACATAAAACGAGACAAGTAGAACACAACACAAGGGGACAGACAAAAGGGGATTTTATAACCAGCATGCCCATACTGCATTGCATGAACAGCTGAGAGCTGAGCAGAGCCTGACAAATGCCAAACACTCAGGACCCGGGGGCTGGCAGGCAGCTAACATCCAGGAGACCCCCCCCGTAGAAGAGACCCCTCTCTTTGTCTGGTCTGCTCCAATGATATCTCCCCCCACAAAGACGAGGAATGTAACTCTACTGCAGGGAGGAATGAGCCTCTATGTATCAGTCACAGTGGTGGTGTCATCTGATATAAAAGTAGTGTCCTGTTCTACCAAGGTGCTGCTTACAAAGTCAGGTTTGTCTAACAGTGTTTGATCGATACCGTCCCTTGTGCAAGACAGGGATTAACATTGACCCAGCGCTCTGACCTGAACATGAACCCTAACAGGTCAGGTCAACAGAACCACTTGTCACTACCTCAGCCATGACACATTATTATAACGATACATGATCCAACCTCTCCATAAAATATCTACACACCCGATTCCTCCGTGAAAGCAATGTGCCCAGCGGCTTTGTTAGGCCAGAGATGGTTTACACTTGGGCCGATGAGAGAGAATGGTGGGGGGGAACTGAAAGGGAGTCTGAATTTTAGGTGTTTGTTTCCATGACCTTGCTGATCATGTAATGTGATGACCCCGCGTTTTGACATCTGGGTGTCAGTACGAGAACATCTTGGTGGTACTCTGGTTCTGAACCAACCAACAACAGAGAGGTGACATTGAGATAACATTGTTCAGATGGAGTCTCCATACAAAGTAAAAGCAGCCATCGATCTGGACTTGGAGTCAGGCCAAGTGTCTAGCAGAGTTTTATACAGATGGTATTCTGTTACCCATCTCTGAGCAATTCATCAAGAGGTGGTTTGGCTTTGACTGGAGAGAGTGGGATGAACTACAACCCTCTGACTAGAGAGAGTGGGATGAACTACAACCATCTGACTAGAGAGAGTGGGATGAACTACAACCCTCTGACTAGAGAGAGTGGGATGAACTACAACCCTCTGACTAGAGAGAGTGGGATGAACTACAACCCTCTGACTAGAGAGAGTGGGATGAACTACAACCCTCTGACTAGAGAGAGTGGGATGAACTACAACCCTCTGACTAGAGAGAGTGGGATGAACTACAACCCTCTGACTAGAGAGAGTGGGATGAACTACAACCCTCTGACTAGAGAGAGTGGGATGAACTACAACCCTCTGACTAGAGAGAGTGGGATGAACTACAACCCTCTGACTAGAGAGAGTGGGATGAACTACAACCCTCTGACTAGAGAGAGTGGGATGAACTACAACCCTCTGACTAGAGAGAGTGGGATGAACTACAACCCTCTGACTAGAGAGAGTGGGATGAACTACAACCCTCTGACTAGAGAGAGTGGGATGAACTACAACCCTCTGACTAGAGAGAGTGGGATGAACTACAACCCTCTGACTAGAGAGAGTGGGATGAACTACAACCCTCTGACTAGAGAGAGTGGGATGAACTACAACCCTCTGACTAGAGAGAGTGGGATGAACTACAACCCTCTGACTAGAGAGAGTGGGATGAACTACAACCCTCTGACTAGAGAGAGTGGGATGAACTACAACCCTCTGACTAGAGAGAGTGGGATGAACTACTACCCTCTGACTAGAGAGTGGGATGAACTACAACCCTCTGACTAGAGAGAGTGGGATGAACTACAACCCTCTGACTAGAGAGAGTGGGATGAACTACAACCCTCTGACTAGAGAGAGTGGGATGAACTACAACCCTCTGACTAGAGAGAGTGGGATGAACTATAACCCTCTGACTAGAGAGAGTGGGATGAACTACAACCCTCTGACTAGAGAGAGTGGGATGAACTACAACCCTCTGACTAGAGAGAGTGGGATGAACTACAACCCTCTGACTAGAGAGAGTGGGATGAACTACAACCCTCTGACTAGAGAGAGTGGGATGAACTACAACCCTCTGACTAGAGAGAGTGGGATGAACTACAACCCTCTGACTAGAGAGAGTGGGATGAACTACAACCCTCTGACTAGAGAGAGTGGGATGAACTACAACCCTCTGACTAGAGAGAGTGGGATGAACTACAACCCTCTGACTAGAGAGAGTGGGATGAACTACAACCCTCTGACTAGAGAGAGTGGGTTGAACTACAACCCTCTGACTAGAGAGAGTGGGATGAACTACAACCCTCTGACTAGAGAGAGTGGGATGAACTACAACCCTCTGACTAGAGAGAGTGGGATGAACTACAACCCTCTGACTAGAGAGTGGGATGAACTACAACCCTCTGACTAGAGAGAGTGGGATGAACTACAACCCTCTGACTAGAGAGAGTGGGATGAACTACAACCCTCTGACTAGAGAGAGTGGGATGAACTACAACCCTCTGACTAGAGAGAGTGGGATGAACTATAACCCTCTGACTAGAGAGAGTGGGATGAACTACAACCCTCTGACTAGAGAGAGTGGGATGAACTACAACCCTCTGACTAGAGAGAGTGGGATGAACTACAACCCTCTGACTAGAGAGAGTGGGATGAACTACAACCCTCTGACTAGAGAGAGTGGGATGAACTACAACCCTCTGACTAGAGAGAGTGGGATGAACTACAACCCTCTGACTAGAGAGTGGGATGAACTACAACCCTCTGACTAGAGAGAGTGGGATGAACTACAACCCTCTGACTTGAGAGAGTGGGATGAACTACAACCCTCTGACTAGAGAGAGTGGGATGAACTACAACCCTCTGACTAGAGAGAGTGGGATGAACTACAACCCTCTGACTAGAGAGAGTGGGATGAACTACAACCCTTTGTGACCATATTAAAGTAAATTTCCAGTGAAAATCTCACTTTTAAAAGTTAACTCATACTCAAATAATGTTGTTAACTCATCCAATACTTGTATTTGTGGACAAAGTATAAATTGGGGAAAAAAACACTTTTTAAAAAAACAACTCAAACAGACCATTTCAAAAATGCTTATTATTTCCTTATAGAGGATGATGTCATCATCCTGAGGATGAGCTGGCCAGTCAGTGGTCTACTTACAGTGCCTTGCGAAAGTATTCGGCCCCCTTGAACTTTGCGACCTTTTGCCACATTTCAGGCTTCAAACATAAAGATATAAAACTGTATTTTTTTGTGAAGAATCAACAACAAGTGGGACACAATCATGAAGTGGAACGACATTTATTGGATATTTCAAACTTTTTTAACAAATCAAAAACTGAAAAATTCGGCGTGCAAAATTATTCAGCCCCCTTAAGTTAATACTTTGTAGCACCACCTTTTGCTGCGATTACAGCTGTAAGTCGCTTGGGGTATGTCTCTATCAGTTTTGCACATCGAGAGACTGAAATTTTTTCTCATTCCTCCTTGCAAAACAGCTCGAGCTCAGTGAGGTTGGATGGAGAGCATTTGTGAACAGCAGTTTTCAGTTCTTTCCACAGATTCTCGATTGGATTCAGGTCTGGACTTTGACTTGGCCATTCTAACACCTGGATATGTCTATTTTTGAACCATTCCATTGTAGATTTTGCTTTATGTTTTGGATCATTGTCTTGTTGGAAAACAAATCTCCGTCCCAGTCTCAGGTCTTTTGCAGACTCCATCAGGTTTTCTTCCAGAATGGTCCTGTATTTGGCTCCATCCATCTTCCCATCAATTTTAACCATCTTCCCTGTCCCTGCTGAAGAAAAGCAGGCCCAAACCATGATGCTGCCACCACCATGTTTGACAGTGGGGATGGTGTGTTCAGCTGTGTTGCTTTTACGCCAAACATAACGTTTTGCATTGTTGCCAAAAAGTTCAATTTTGGTTTCATCTGACCAGAGCACCTTCTTCCACATGTTTGGTGTGTGTCCCAGGTGGCTTGTGGCAAACTTTAAACGACACTTTTTATGGATATCTTTAAGAAATGGCTTTCTTCTTGCCACTCTTCCATAAAGGCCAGATTTGTGCAATATACGACTGATTGTTGTCCTATGGACAGAGTCTCCCACCTCAGCTGTAAATCTCTGCAGTTTATCCAGAGTGATCATGGGCCTCTTGACTGCATCTCTGATCAGTCTTCTCCTTGTATGAGCTGAAAGTTTAGAGGGACGGCCAGGTCTTGGTAGATTTGCAGTGGTCTGATACTCCTTCCATTTCAATATTATCGCTTGCGCAGTGCTCCTTGGGATGTTTAAAGCTTGGGAAATCTTTTTGTATCCAAATCCGGCTTTAAACTTCTTCACAACAGTATCTCGGACCTGCCTGGTGTGTTCCTTGTTCTTCATGATGCTCTCTGCGCTTTTGACGGACCTCTGAGACTATCACAGTGCAGGTGCATTTATACGGAGACTTGATTACACACAGGTGGATTGTATTTATCATCATTAGTCATTTAGGTCAACATTGGATCATTCAGAGATCCTCACTGAACTTCTGGAGAGAGTTTGCTGCACTGAAAGTAAAGGGGCTGAATAATTTTGCACGCCCAATTTTTCAGTTTTTGATTTGTTAAAAAAGTTTGAAATATCCAATAAATGTCTTTCCACTACATGATTGTGTCCCACTTGTTGTTGATTCTTCACAAAAAAATACAGTTTTATATCTTTATGTTTGAAGCCTGAAATGTGGCAAAAGGTCGCAAAGTTCAAGGGGGCCGAATACTTTCGCAAGGCACTGTACATGAATATTTTTAATGCCCACACCATTCCAACACAGAAAAGCTGCGTTTTAACATACTTAATAAATGAAAAAGGAAAACTATTTCACTCATGTTGTAATTAACTATAAGTAATATTTCATAGAAATCTGGAAACACTGGACAGTTACTTTAACCCAGTTAATCAGCTTCCCTGACTGTTGGCTGTGTCTTTAGTGGTTCACTCGTATTAAAACATCAGTCAGTACTGTTCAACAGAAATTGGAGATGTAGGCCTGGTATTGAAAGTAAAGTTTGCGGACAACATATGAGAAACGAAACAATAAGTATACTACACTCCTTACCTTCTGAATGCATGTGGCAGCCTGGTCGGGGTCCAGGGTGCTGATGGGTGTTTGGCTCTTGGCCTGGCTCCCTTCTTCCTCAGCCTGCCGTATCTCCTTCATGAAGCGATGCCTGAGCCGACCCTGCCGTGCCCGCTCACAAACCTGAAGGACCCGAACAGCTTCCTCCAGACACATGGTCTGAACCGACACCTCCTGACACAGACAGCAGTATAGACGTAAGAGGGACAGGACCTCAACACTGTGAGATTAATGTTAACCTCCTCCCCAGGCATACAACTTGGGGAAGAAACATCTGCTGTGTGAGACTAGAGTAATGTTAACCTCCTCCCCAGGCATACAACTTGGGGAAGAAACATCTGCTGTGTGAGACTAGAGTAATGTTAACCTCCTCCCCAGGCATACAACTTGGGGAAGAAGCATCTGCTGTGTGAGACTAGAGTAATGTTAACCTCCTCCCCAGGCATACAACTTGGGGAAGAAGCATCTGCTGTGTGAGGCTAGAGTAATGTTAACCTCCTCCCCAGGCATACAACTTGGGGAAGAAGCATCTGCTGTGTGAGACTAGAGTAATGTTAACCTCCTCCCCAGGCATACAACTTGGGGAAGAAGCATCTGCTGTGTGAGAATAGAGTAATGTTAACCTCCTCCCCAGGCATACAACTTGGGGAAGAAGCATCTGCTGTGTGAGACTAGAGTAATGTTTAATATTTTATTCTACATCCACACTATATATCTAGGCTGAGGTATCCGTATTTCTTTTAATGAATTGCATGATAACAATTGTAATAATTTCTTACATAAGGAGTCTGATAGTGTTTCTCTAACCTGCTCAACCTGTTCAATGTGTCCCCCTTTAGCCATGACATGAGCCAGCATCTTCTCTCTGTCCCGCAGCACACGCATCTTCTCTCTCACAAAATACTGAGGGATGGGCACCTCCAGGTCCTCCTGCAAAATATAATATTGCATAAATATTTCTCTGTCGTTGTGTGTGATTCAAAAGGTTGAATCTCTGAGTTAAAGGGGTGAGTTCCAAATACTTTGAAAATGACTGTCAGGATACAGAAACTCCTTTTCCTCATTCCCCCTTCACGTCCTATCACTCAGTCCCCGGTATAGTACCACTGACTCACAGGTGTCAGCTTGAGGTCCTGCAGCACATCATCAAAGTAGTGGAACTCTGAGAACTCCAGCTCCACCATCTCGTTCTTGAGCTCCAGGATTCTACCCATCACGCCGTCCAACACGTGCCTGACCATGCGTCTCTTCTGGGGGTGAACTATCTGGTCGTAGACAGACTCCAGGCTGCGGAAGATCTGCAGGTACTTCAGGTAGAAGGTGGCCAGGCCCTGGAAGACCTGCAGCCGGTCCTTCAGCGGCCGAGGGGCAGTGGGAGGGTGCTCATCCACCAGAAGGTCCTCCAAGGCTCCATGGGCCTGGACCCACATCCTGGTGTAGGAGCTGAGGAGAAGGACAAGGAGGAGAAGTGGAAAGAGAAGCAGAAGGGAGAGTGAAGGAGGAGGAGGAGAAGGGAGAGTGAAGGGGAAAGAACAGGAGGAGAGAAAAGGTGAAGGGGAAACAGAAGGAGGAGGGGAAGGAGAAGGAGGAGGGGAAGGAGGAGAAGGGGAAGTGAAGGAGGAAGAGAAGGGAGAGCGAAGGGGAAGGGCATATCGTATGTGGGTGGACATATTGGACATATTTCGAGGGGAGGGTTCTCTTTCTTACTATGTCTGGCTCTTTCTCTATCCCTTTTCTCTCTTACTTTTCTGGACGGATCAAGGCCAAGGTAGAACCGTCACCTGCTTCAGGATAGCTGCCCTTGGCAAAGCTGTCTCTCCAGGTAATGTCTGATAAGTACCATTAAAAGGATTGAAGGATTCTAACACCTATTTCTTGCACTTTGCAGTAGATTGTCAATAACCCTCTCTTTGTCATGCAGTAACTGGCAGGTGGTCTGTCAGTCAAAACCTTCAAACAAGCCTAACACCACCTGGCTAAAACACCTGGGAATGAGAGGGGTGCACTTGTCTTCTTGGTCATAGTTGATATTTACTGTAGGTATAAAAATACCTTCCTACCTCAGCCTAGCTGTTGTAAAAATGTGAGTTTGTTGACACATAGAACAATCAATGCCATGAAGAAAACAAAAATGGCCGCTAGATATCCCTAATGTCACTCCCTAACAGCCATCAACAAATAACCATTATAGGCCTACAGATGTAGGATCTTAATTTGACCCATATTGTTGCAGCAAAATAATCCTGTAGCAACAGGATTTTTAACAGATTTTAACATTTAGTCCATAATCTGGCCAAAAGTAGGCTACAAGAAAAGTGCAATACTGTTAATGTAACCGTGTGTTATTGTAGGTTTTCAGTTCATTTATGTGAATCACAAAGCTCATCTGCATTTCCTGCGGTGCTGGAAAATTCTCAGCAACAAAACAAAGAGTCATCAAATTACGCTCCTACATCTGTAAACATGTAATTATTTTAACTTTTAACATAGTTGCTGCCTCTGTATATCTAAAAGAGCTGAGGCTTATAATGGTGAAATCATGCTCCTTTCATATTCCTATGAGGCCTGTGTCATTACCCTAAAGGCAGCATTTCCATGGCCCACTCTTGTTAAGGGACTGGTTGAATCAAAGCTGCCAGGGGTCAGTGGGTGGGAATGGGGGAGGTGTAGTGAGGACTAGGCTGAAAGGACATTTCTGAGGGGGACATTACAATAAAAATGAGAGGGTGTTGGGGAATTCAACCAGATACCCAACTAGTGCCCAGGCAACAACGCTGTTAAGTCAAAATAATTCAAAGGACCCCCAATGAAACCCCAAAAAACTACAAGGTCAACAAATCACAAAGGCTTAAATCGGTCAGGTGACCAGGAAATAAAGGATTAGGCTTTATTTTGTTTATTTTGTTTCACATGTCCTCAGTGAGTAGACATATTTCTGTGAATAAAGCTGTGTGGTAACATTTCAGTAACAACATCTAGGGATGGGAAATATAGCTCAGACTAACTGCTTTTGAAATGCTTAGCCAGGTTGATACAAACATGACTGTCTGTTGTTATGGGAACAGCAAAACACAATGTAGACTTCCTCTCTCTTTCGCAAACTGCTGCTCTCCCATAGCCCTTTTAATAGTCAGGAAATCATAAAGGAAGTAGGACCACAACTGAGTAAGTGGTTGACTCTGTTTAGAGTTGTGCAGTGCCTCTCCTGGAAATGTCTGTGGGTGTCATTTGGATCTTTCCAAGTGTCCTATCGGCCTATATAGTCTAGCCACAACATTGGTTACAGAATTTGCACAATATGAGATACATAATGTAGATAAAACAAAATAGAATACCTGTGTGACATTCTTGAGTGTAATTCCACGAGCTATGTTTCCAATAGAATTGTGAGTTCCGTTTTTCTTGATGCACTATAAGGCTATTAATGCACAAGGATTGCATTGGGCGGCAGGTAGCCTAGTGGTTAAAACGTACTAGAAACCGAAAGGTTGTAAAATCGAATCCCCGAGTTGACAAGGTAAAAATCTGTCGTTCTTCCTCTGAACAAGGCCGTTAACCCAATGTTCCTAGGCCGTTATTGAAAATAATAACTTGTAAATAAAAAATTACGCATCTGATAAAATTGAAAACATCTCACTTTAATTTCCAAATTAAAAAATGGGGTATTTAATGATAATAGCTATATTTACGTTGTTCTAGGGGAAACACCGCTGTTCTAGATTGGTTCCATCCTTGGGATGTTCAGACTCAGAAACCGTTCGGCAGTCAAAACATGGGTCAGACAGGTGCTTTGGAGACACGGTTCAAATCTCTATCACACAAAACAGGAGCCAATAACATCGCATTTGATGTGGGAAAATATCGTCATACTCTCATACTCTCAAATAACACAGAATAAGATTACACATTTTTTTTTATCAATAAAATCACACTGAAGATGCCATACTATACCTATTTTTCAATTTAAAGACTTCGCCAAAAAAGTTATGCGCTTCCCATCGACTGAAGCGTGTTTGCTTTCTTGCTGTGTGTGCGCCAGAGCGTCTAGCAACGAAACGCCACGCCTGCGCAATGAGGTTTGACCAAACGATAGCTCGTGTCGTTTAGAACTATAGCAGAAGAGATGTTGCTCTCACTTTTACCGGCAGCAAATGAATTTATACAGAGCCTTCCTTTCTCTTTTTTCATTCTACATTTTCCCAAGTTGTTTTTCTAAAGTTGTTGACAATATTTAGTCAACATTACCAGCACATGTAAAGACACGTCACTATATGCACGCTTAGGCAAATGAGCTGGCTGAACAGTGATGTATGGCTTTCTAATGTGCAATATCAGCATACTGTAAAATTCTATTTGCAGTGAACGCATCAATAGATCCCAAGGACATCCTTTATCCCGGTGGTCCCCCAAAACAAAGGCTGATTATGAGTGCTATATGATCCGTCATGCGTGCCTGCCATGGTATATTGAATAACTGAATGGTGAGATAGACAGTATCATACAGGTGCTACAGCCTGTTGAAATGAACTTTCCACACGTTCACTAATGGCTACATCAAAAGTAGCAGATAGGCTAATGTTTGAAGTGGAACGGTATTTCAGATAACTTTTATATAAACTCATCTTATCAATGATCCACAGTTAAATGTCATTTTCCGCTGACGTGTTTTACATCATTAAAATAGAGGTTTAAGGACACAACATGGGCAGTGATGTAGCCAACTGTAAACTCATAAGGTGGAGGGGAGAGGGGTGCTTTTTACCGAATCTCACTGGATTCCCCTCTGAGGGGCCCAAGCCAGGTGGGAACAACCTCAGAAAGTACCCGAATCTGGCGTTGGCTTGCAGGACATCAGAGACTGGCCCTGATGGTTCTGTCAGATGCAGTGAGGATGGACATGCATTGTTCAACCAGGTGCAGCACCCTGGCTTTGTCAGTCAGACACAATCTATCTACTGTATCAAATTCCCTGGCAAACAAACATCCATCCTTCCTTTCTAAAATTACACAATACATTGGCAAATATTTCAATGAATGAAATTTCACATTGTGCTTTTTTTTATATGGCATATGGTAAGATGTCTTGCCAAAATCAAGATGACAAGAGCCAAGCTGGTATGTGTTTAAACTCACCCCAGTAAGGCAGGTGAACAGGTGAGCTCCTAAAGAACACCAAGCCTTTGAGTTTGTTCCAAGAAAGGTTAAAAAATATATAGTTAAACACCAAAAACATTCACCTACTAAGTGTTCCAACTTTAACCACGTGCAGGTCAAATAAAGGAGTGTCTCTTCTGTCTAGATCATCTGTTTGCATGAATTCCTCCATCCTCAGTTTGCCTAGAAGGCAAAGTAATCAAATTTTCACACCAATCTTTTATGCGCGCACTCAGGTCACTCCAAATGGAATTTGGTTAACAGAGAGCCTTATTAGGGAATTTGGTAATGAACCCCTTTATTTTTTATCTACATCAGGTGAACTTGTCGCTTGCATTTACTTTCTACATTTTAGTCATCATTTTAAAGGAGCAATTAGGGCGAAGTGCCTTGCTCAGGGGTACATCTACAGATGTTTCACCTAGTCAGCTCAGGAATTCGAACCAACACCCTTTCAGTTAGTGCTCCAAAGCTCTTAACCGCCAGGCTACCTCCCGCCGTGGATACAGTTGTATGTCTCTGCATCCAGAATGATAGAGTTTAGTGAGCCAATGCTAACTAGCGCTAGCGCAATGACTGCTAGCATGTGACTGGATGGTTGGCTGCAACCGTGCAGTTGCAATCAGTTCATCTGACTCTGGTGAAGTAGATAAAGGGCTTCATTGCCACATTTCAGAAGTATCCCTTTAAAGATGTGAATACATTTGTTTTTTAAATTCCTTTATTTAGCTAGGCAAGTCTGTTAAGAACAAATTCTTATTTTCAATGACGGCCTAGGAACAGTGGGTTAACTGCCTGTTCAGGGGTAGAATGACAGATGTGTACCTTGTCAGCAACCTTTCGGTTACTAGTCCAACGCTCTAACCACTAGGCTACCCTGCTGCCTGCACATTATTATATAGGCCTATTAATGCATTCAAAATTATGTTTAAATGTAGGCATAGACAATAATTCAGTGTAAAACATAGCCCACTGACTAACAGTTTCTTGTAAATATTTTACAATGATTTTAGTCAATTATCTACCAATATTCTAATGAATTTAGCATAGGCTACTAAATTATAATAATATCATGATAATATATGGCCCTACAGAAAAGCTCGTCAATCTATTATAAGAAATGTCCCCTAAAGAATTCAGCACCAACGCACCACCAGTATCGGAAGGTGATGGAATGCAAAGCAGCATACGTACTCCGTAGCCCACTGACTTTCAAATTGGACGTCAGGCTTTTCAGTACTCGGACACAAATAACTAACTACTATTTATATCTCTATTATGTTGGTGGGAGTGGAAATCCGATGTTTCGCAAATCCGTCGATTCCATTGTTTTTTTTTGCTGAAACCTCAATGAATCAGTTTTACCAAGCTGCCTAGTTGCCCTAGTAGGCGTTGCTCTCTGCAGTATTTAACAAGTGCACCGGGACAAAGCGAGTTAGTCTCGACAGAGCAGGAACCCGAGAGCTCTTCAGTCAATTTGCGTATAACCTACAGACTTCAATGGGCCTACTATAACCTCAATATTGACACCAGTCTAGGGACTCTCAAAAGCATTCACGGGGACATTCTGTGCAATTTCTGTGTTGACGGAGTTACAAAGGACACCGAAAGGCCTTTTGTAAGTAACCTTTAAATAACACTACCCATAGTGCATTTTATCCTACTTTTTCACTGACAGAAAATAAAATACATTTAGTTTTCATAGGTTATTATACTTTTTATAACTGGCATGTTATATGTTTGTTATTTGTTAGTTTTTCTTGAGTTTAGAAAACGAATACTTTGACATTACCCAACCATTCCACGGCGCTGAGATTTGTTGTGCTCTGAAGTTGTCATACATTTGTAAAAACGCCCCGGGTCTCACAGTTGGGGGTGTGGATTAACAGTGGGTTCTATCGGATTAACAGTGGGTTATATCCCCGCAGACTGGTCTACATTCAATCAGATCTAGATTGCCCTGTATGTAAGCAAATGATACGGCAATGGATAGACGCACCTAAATTGTGCACAATGACGTTCTTAAAAAAAAATCTTAACATATTGCATTATAGCTGACAGGTAGAGGTATAGCGTGTTCAGGAACTGTGGGTCTGTTTATGTGAATAAATCACGCATCAAATAATTAATGGAAAAGTTCTGTAGTTTATAGTGTGTATTTCCGTTAACAAAAGTCGTTTATAGTAGGACAACATTCATCTACTGTATCTTCAGAAGACTTATGCACAATCACTAAAATCCCATTTAAGACTGACCCATTTTGGTCATTCACATATTCAGCAGGCTATATGCTGGATGGACACCGTTAAGAGCCTACCTTTCAATGCATTCATTTAGTACAGATGGTGGCAGAATTTTCACTGTGAAAAAGAGTGGGGAGAGAGAAATGTGTGTGTGTGTGTGTGGGGGGGGTGGGGGGTTAGTTCCTTGGAGGAGGAGGGAAACAGTTTAAATTTGCAGGGTTTCTTCTGAGACAAGAACTAGAAGGGGGATTGAGAGGGAGAGGGAGGATGGAGAGGGGTAGGGAAGATGGAAAGGGGAAGGGAGAGTGGTGGGAGAGGAGAGGGGGAAGGGAGATGGAGAGGGGGAAGGGAGATGGACAGGGAAATGGGGAGGGAGGGAGATGGACAGGGAGATGGACAGGGAGATAGACATGGAGATGGACAGGGAGATGGACAGGGAGATGGACAGGGAGATGGACAGGTAGATGGACAGGGAGATGGACAGGGAGATGGACATGGAGATGGACAGGGAGATTGACAGGGAGATGGACAGGGAGATTGACAGGGAGATGGACAGGGAGATGGACAGGGAGAGGGAGTGTATTATGCAGAGAGGAAAAAGCAGAAAAGACAGAGATGGCGAAAGACAGACAAACAGTGAGAAAGACTGGGAGACTGAGAGACTGGGAGACTGACTGAGAGACTGGGAGACTGAGAGACTGGGAGACTGAGAGACTGAGAGACTGAGAGACTGGGAGACTGGGAGACTGAGAGACTGAGAGACTGGGAGACTGGGAGACTGAGAGACTGGGAGAATGAGAGACTGGGAGACTGAGAGACTGAGAGACTGGGAGACTGAGAGACTGGGAGACTGGGAGACTGAAAGACAGAGAGACTGGGAGACTGGGAGACTGGGAGACTGAGAGACTTAGAGACTGGGAGACTGGGAGACTGAGAGACTGGGAGACTGAGAGACTGAGAGACTGGGAGACTGAGAGACTGGGAGAATGAGAGACTGGGAGACTGAAAGAGAGAGACTGGGAGACTGGGAGACTGAGGCTCTGGGAGACTGGGAGACTGAGAGATTGGGAGACTGAGAGACTGGGAGACTGAAAGACAGAGAGACTGAGAGACTGGGAGACTGAGAGACTGAGATACTGGGAGCGAGAAAGAGAGTGGAGGTGTGTATAATATGTGTATACTGTATGTTTGTTTGTGTGTGTGTGTGAGTACGTGAGTGTATGTTTGTGTGTGTCTGTGGTTGGATGTAATATTGGGGTGTGGTGGTGAGAGACGCTGTGTCCACACGGGCAGCTCTTTGTGCCCCAGACGGTGCTAGCTGCCCTGGGGCCACTGGGGGCTAGAGGGAGGACAAGGGAACCAGGTGAAGAGCCACTCTGTTTGACCAGTGAAAACACAACAGATTTACAAGGACTGGGGTCCTCAAAAGGGCCGCTGTGTTTTATGGCACGTAGAGATGCAGCGTTTAATGTTATCCATTCCCAAATGGATGGAGGTGGGATTGACGGCAGTAACAACACCAAGCTTTCTGCAGCTTTTGTTATTATGTGACCCACCTCTCCCAAATGGGTCAGGCTTTTAGTTTTCATCTGTCAGGGATTTAAGGTCATCTTAAAGACAGCTGTCTATCTACTCATGTTACCCACAATGCTTTTAAGGCTATATGGTAATTCTGTTAGATGAACAAACATCTGGCTAATGTTATAAGCAAATAAAGAAACGATTAAGTTGTTTGATGGTTAAATCCAGTTCATCCGTTTCAATTGCATTTATATTAGTTCTATTTGTTTTACAGACATTAGGTATAAACTCTGAACATGTCTGAACATATCTTATAAAGTATAAACTCTGAACATGCCTTATAAGGTATACACTCTGAACAGTCTGAACATGTCTTATGAAGTGCTGTATTCCATGAAGACAGGCAGTAAAAGCCAAGTAGTGAGAGGTTTTATCAGTGTGTGAAGGGCTACCCAGCAGCACCAGTTACATCCTGTGTTCTCTGGTCTCATCCGATGTGAATCTCTCTGGCTCGCTTCACATCTCTCTCTCAACAACACGGCCCTCTGACCCTTCACCCTGGAACTGTCGGTTCAAAGGAAAGGGTCATGCCGGTTCACTGTTTCTAGTGAAGAACGGGACCGTTCACCTTCCACACCTTCCATAGACAGACACACGCACACACACACACACACACACACACACACACACACACACACACACACACACACACACACACACACACACACACACACACACACACACACACAGACACGCACACACACACACACACACACACACACACACACACACACACACACACACACACACACACACACACACACACACACTCACACACACACACACACACACACACACACACACACACACACACACACACACACACACACACACACACACACTCCATCCTGTCCATATCTCAATCGCAGGCTACGTTTCCCTGTCCGTGAAGTTCTCACCTTGAGGTATTCCTGGGTCGCATTGAAAGCGTCAGTACTCTCTTCACTCTCTTTGTGCTCAAGGCTAAGTGAATGTCGTTCAGAGGTCCTTGTGAGGTTGGGAGGTCCCTATTTCACAGTCATAAAAATGGATGTACACAAATACAATGGAATCCTAAATGTTCATGCTCCACATGTACCTACAGTATTTAGTGATATTTATTTGATTTAGCTTAAAATGGACCATGCCACAGTTACATTTGAAAGTGGTATAATCTGAAAAGCACTTTATTTTAATTTAGTAATACATCATTTACTGGTTTACTTCAGTTCATAATTCAGTGGTAATACAGGCATAGTTGAAATAGTCCCTCAGCTCCCAGTTTGCAGTAGTCAGATTGGTCTCAGATGTGAGAATCTGTCTGTCTTAGACCATGATAACTCCTCCTTTGGCAGCGATGGCCCCAATCCTGCTTGTTATTTATGTACTAGGAGGAATTCTACTTGTTATTGATGTACTTGGAGGAACTCTGCTGGTAATTGATGGACTAGGTAGGAGGAACTTTGATTGTTACTGATGGACTAGGTAGGAGGAACTCTGCTTGTAATTGATGGACTAGGTAGGAGGAACTCTGCTTGTAATTGATGGACTAGGTAGGAGGAACTTTGATTGTTATCGATGGACTAGGAGGAACTCGGGAGTCCTGAGGAATGTCTCTGTCTAATGAACTAGAGGGAAAACATTGAGAACATTCCTGGACACAGCATGCGATCGGTCTAACCCCCTGACATCCCACCATGCCGCCTCGGACAGAGGCGCCATGCCCATGGGGAGCACAGGGGACATGATCCTCAGATTTATCCTGTAATAAAAAATACTAAAAAGTCTCTTTAACACTACTAGCCACCTTGCAATTGTATGAAGTTGGCTTTAGCTATTCCAGATATGTTCCCAATCCCCCAACCCAGTAACTAGCTACCCAGAAGCCATTTCAGGTTATCAATCTAGTTGGAGTAGCTAGCTTGTCTAAAACTATCTTAGCTGTAATGCCTGCTGGCAAGGTTGGAAGACTTTAGAAAAGCAACCAATAACTAAATGCACTGAATAAGTCACACACCTTTCAATCTGTTACCCAGATTTTAGCATATTTAGTTTCTTTACAATAATAACCACCGTCCAGGAGGATACAGACAGCTCAAGAGGTATGCTTAGATATGCAGAAAAATAAATATAGATATTTTTTACGTCGAATTAAGCATGGAAAATGCTGTTTCAGGAGTTTGAAAAATGGAAGATTCTCCAACTTCAGGACCACCTAGCCATCACATACTTTGTACCCTCAGATTTCAGGGGTCATTGACGCCCCTAGCCTCTTGAGATGTTTTAGATAACGCCTGTTGTCCCTCTAAAGAAATGATTGTTTGACATATTTGGTCCATATGTTTGTGTGGTCACCCAGCAAATGTCTTGTTTTGCAAATGGACATATTTCCCCTCATACAGCCCCTCAGTTGATCCATTTGTTTTGCGCAAACTCTAACCAGCTAACTTCTTGCTTTACAGATTGTGGATTCTGTCTTTTTCACAACACGGCCTTCCCCCTACTGCGGTGAACGCCACCATGAGTCTGAGTGTGAACGAGCTGACGGAGCTGATGGAGATGTGGTCGGAGCTTAACTTCACAGGGGACAACATGTCATCCCACCACGTAGAGGCTCTGCTGTGCCCGGCTGGGTTCAGCCACGCGGCGGTGCTCTACACCCTCTCTGTCCTCTACATCTTCATCTTCCTGGTGGGCCTGGCCGCCAACACCCTGGTGGTGTGGGTCAACCTCCGCTCAGAGAGGAACCGTTTTGAAACCCACCTGTACATCCTCAACCTGGCTGTGGCTGACCTCTGTGTGGTGGCTACTCTCCCAGTCTGGGTCAGCTCGCTGCTACAGCGCGGCCACTGGCCCTTCGGCGAGGCCGTCTGTAAGATCACCCACCTGGTGTTCAGCGTCAACCTCTTCGGGAGTATCTTCTTCCTCACCTGTATGAGCGTGGACCGCTACCTGTCCGTGGCGCTATTCGGAGACGGAGGGAACAGCCGCAGGAAGAAGGTGGTGCGGAGGGTGATCTGTATCCTGGTTTGGCTGCTGGCACTGGCCGCCTCCGTCCCAGACACTTACTTTCTCCAGGCGGTCAAGTCCACACACTCTGACGCCACCCTGTGCCGGCCCGTCTACCCCACTGACAACCCCCGAGAGTGGATGGTGGGCATCCAGCTTAGCTTCATCATCCTGGGCTTCGCCATCCCGTTCCCAGTCATCGCTGTCTTCTACCTGTTATTAGCAAGCTCCATTGGCAACGCCAACCCGCCCGGCTCCAGCGCCAACTCAAACCAGGAGCGCCGCATCAGGTGAGTGTCCCCCTTACACACACACACACAGACAAACACACACACACACACACACACACACACACACACACACACACACACACACACACACACACACACACACACACACACACACACATGCACACATGCACACACACACACACACACACACATACACTTTATAAATCCAATCAATGATTATTTTCAGCCGGAAGATCATCCTGACCTACATTGTGGTGTTCCTGGTCTGCTGGCTGCCCTACCACGGAGTCCTATTGGTCGACACTTTATCTCTCCTCAACGTCCTGCCCTTCAGCTGCAGGCTGGAGAACTTCCTGTATGTGTCCCTCCACCTGACCCAGTGCTTCAGCCTCATCCACTGCTGCATCAACCCCGTCATTTATAACTTCATCAACAGAAACTACCGTTACGACCTCATGAAGGCCTTCATCTTCAAGTATTCCACCAAGACGGGCCTGGCCAAGCTCATTGATGCATCACATGTGTCCGAGACAGAGTACTTGGCCGTGGCGGCGGTGGAGAATAACGTGTGATTGGCCCGCTGGGAGAGGAAAATTGTCCCTGAGGGGAAAATTGTCTTGGACACACAGAGGTGATGTCACACAACTCACAGAGAACTGACTCTCTACCAAACGGACTCTATTTAAGGCCTGCTGAATGGGCTGAACAGTTAACTGACTGAATGCAGTCCCTGGGAAGGACATCTCAAGCACATTAGACGCACTGTAAAAGACCAAGACCAAATATGCTCTGTTTCAGTGTTTCAGTTTCAACTCCCGTTTTGTTGTAATTTCCCCCTTTTTGAGTGAGTTTGGTTAACTTCCCCCTTTTTGAGTGAGTTTGGTTAACTTCCCCCTTTCTGAGTGAGTTTGGTTAACTTCCCCCTTTCTGAGTGAGTTTGGTTAACTTCCCCCTTTCTGAGTGAGTTTGGTTGACTTCTCCCTTTCTGAGTGAGTTTGGTTAACTTCCCCCTTTCTGAGTGAGTTTGGTTAACTTCTCCCTTTCTGAGTGAGTTTGGTTAACTTCCCCCTTGCCTAGTAACAGGGGTGGGGGGTCTTCTTGAGAAAGCACTTCTTCTGAACTGGAGACTTGGTGTCACCCAAACAGATGGTTCAACGACACCGTAAACACACACACACACACACACACACACACACAAACACACACACACACACACACACACACACACACACACACACACACACACACACACACACACACACACACACACACACACACACACACACACACACACACACACACACACACACACACACACACACACACACTTCCCCCTGCCCTGGTCAGAGCCACAGCGGAGGGAGACGAGGTGCTCTCCCTGCCAGTGTTTATGTGAGCAGGCAGTCAGTCAACCAGACTCCATTACCCTGAAGGACCTGCCACTGAATCAAGCCACTGTGTTTACATGGAAATCAGGAATGTCAAACGGACTGACAGCCGAGACCAGAGTCAAAACTCTAAAGCTCTATTTTATTTTGTATTCTTTATTCTGATCCCCATCAGCTGACTCTTAAGCAACTTCTGGTCTTCACCGGGGCCATAAAAAAGACATTACAAACACGAAAGCCAATCTGTAGAATGTGAGAAGTAGATGTATGTATGTTGATGTGTGTATGATGGTTAGTGAGGTGTCAATGTGAGAAGTAGATGTATCCATGTTGATGTGTGTATGATGGTTAGTGAGGTGTCAATGTGAGAAGTAGATGTATTCATGTTGATGTGTGTATGATGGTTAGTGAGGTGTCAATGTGAGAAGTAGATGTATTCATGTTGATGTGTGTATGATGGTTAGTGAGGTGTCAATGTGAGAAGTAGATGTATGTATGTTGATGTATGTATGATGGTTAGTGAGGTGTCAATGTGAAGCCAGGAGAATCCATCCAGTCCCAAACACTCCTCTAGATGACGCATTTAGAAAGTATTGGTGCTTAGTATGTAGAATGAAGGAGTAGACTTTCAAATCCACATTATTAGATCATTGTTTATTCTGTAAATATCATATTTATATATTTGTTGATCTGTAGGTGCAGTGATTTTGTGAAGTTTTGTGAAACGGAATCAATGAAGGTGTGCTTTCTGTGTAATGTTTAAAAATGTCAGTTCTGCTACTGTTTAAAATAATGTACCATTAGTTCTATTTCAGTTATCTTGTTCTTTTTGTTCAACTCGTTTGCATTTATTTCACCACACAAAAGAAAAACAGCCAATGTGTGTACATTTCAGTCACAACCTGCACATCATTTGCAACTCTTTTTGAATTTGCAAACGCAGTTTCTTGCCAGTCAGTGGATGTTTTTACGCTCTTGTGTAAAATAACAAATAAATGCACAAAACTGTTTATTATTGCCTCAAACTTCTTTGTCTGAGAGGGGAATATTTGTGTTTTGGAATGTATAGAATGCTCTTCTAGAACATGTGTCTGTGTGTGTTCTAGAATGTATGGGGTGTGTTCTCTTCCAGAACAACATGTGTCTGTGTGTGTTCTAGAATGTATGGGGTGTGTTCTCTTCCAGAACAACATGTGTCTGTGTGTGTTCTAGAATGTATGGGGTGTGTTCTCTTCCAGAACAACATGTGTCTGTGTGTGTTCTAGAATGTATGGGGTGTGTTCTCTTCCAGAACAACATGTGTCTGTGTGTGTTCTAGAATGTATAGGTTGTGTTTTCTTCCAGAACAACATGTGTCTGTGTGTGTTCTAGAATGTATGGGGTGTGTTCTCTTCCAGAACAACATGTGTCTGTGTGTGTTCTAGAATGTATGGGGTGTGTTCTCTTCCAGAACAACATGTGTCTGTGCGTGTTCTAGAATGTATGAGTTGTGTTCTCTTCTAGAACAACATGTGTCTGTGTGTGTTCTAGAATGTATGGGGTGTGTTCTCTTCCAGAACAACATGTGTCTGTGCGTGTTCTAGAATGTATGAGTTGTGTTCTCTTCTAGAACAACATGTGTCTGTGTGTGTTCTAGAATGTATGAGTTGTGTTCTCTTCTAGAACAACATGTGTCTGTGCGTATTCTAGAATGTATGAGTTGTGTTCTCTTCTAGAACAACATGTGTCTGTGCGTATTCTAGAATGTATGAGTTGTGTTCTCTTCCAGAACAACATGTGTCTGTGTGTGTTCTAGAATGTATGGGTTGTGTTCTCTTCCAGAACAACATGTGTCTGTGTGTGTTCTAGAATGTATGGGTTGTGTTTTCTTCCAGAACAACATGTGTCTGTGCGTGAGTGGCAGAACCTAATCAGGACCAACTGTGCTCCACCCCAGTTATTCCCTGTAGTTTGTGTCTGGATGAAGAGAAACCCCAGGTGTTCACCAAGTCAGTTAACCGTGTCAATGACAGACCTTTCTACCCACCGGGGGCTGAAGCTGCACCAACTGTGTGTAAATGACACTGTCCTGGTAGAACCCTGTTTAACCAGCTGATGGGAAGAAAGAAAAACACATGGATATCACAGCATGGAAGTTATTGAACACATCTCTTCTTTTCCACAACATACAGTAATCTTGTTAAAACCGTGTTTATCCCAATGAACTCTGCATATATGGGGTAGTTTATATGTTTAGCTGCTGCAGATTCAGGACATGAAAGGAGAAATATTGAAATCACATTTAATCATGTTTCTCCAATAACAACAACCAAGACATGATATTTAATAAACACACAAACAAACCACCTCCCTGGTGGGAACTATGCTCTTCCAGTAGGGTTGTCCCCCGTGTCAGGGGCTGTCGCATCCACATTAGCCCAGTGGAGTGTGATGATCCCTGGGGCAACAGACAGACTGACTGACAGTGGCTCCTGACTGGCTCCTGGAGGATTCCTCCAGCCCTGTCTAAACTTGTCCCCTACCCCAGGGGCCTCAGGCTAGGCTTGTTGCGTGGAGTAGCAGGTAGGCAGAGAGGCCGCGTTCTGGCAGGAGACAGAATGATGTTTGAAAGCTTACAAGTTAGCTGTTACATGGATTGTTATGAGAGTTGACTCAGAACCTGGTTTAGGGATATCTGGGGACATGAGTATCTGGTTTCCAACTGGTTTTCAGGGTTAACTAGTTTGGCATCTACCCAGCCTGTCCCAATCAAGCACTTTCCACTATGTATAAGATTCTATAGGAGAACATACAGAAAGAGGCATGACAGTCAGGACATTAAGACACATCCAGTAAGACAACAGCTAAGACGAACCCCTGTGCTATTTCACTGTTTCACTCTCCCGTCCAAACATCAATGGGGACTTCCAGAACAACGCCAGAGAGGTCTAAGAGCATCGCACCCTCTCCTGTGTGAGGGCCTCCTGAATGGACTGATCGTGGGAGCAGTGTGCGTCTGAATGCCAAAGGCCTCTGCGGCGGCACAGCCATGTAGCAGAACAAACAGCCTTTCACTGTATCCTCATTCCTCCTGGGACACAGAAAAGCAGGCGGTGTGTGTGTATGAGTGGTTGTGTGTGTGTGTGTGGATTCCTCGTTCTCACGGCCATGAATGTGGCAGTGAAACAGCGATCTGATCCACTGTCAGATCAGTCTCCCAGGAGGTATGGGCTCATTATCCAACCCCACTCCTCCACCCCTCATCACCCCCTCCCTCATCCTCCCATCCTCACCCCCCCATCCTCCCTCATCCTCCCATCCTCCCTCATCCTCCCATCCTCCCACATCCTCCCATCCTCCCATCCTCCCTCATCCCTCATCCTCCCACATCCTCCCTCATCCTCCCATCCTCCCACATCCTCCCATCCTCCCATCCTCCCTCATCTTCCCTCATCCTCCCACATCCTCCCATCCTCCCTCATCCTCCCATCCTCCCACATCCTCCCTCATCCTCCCACATCCTCCCATCCTCCCTCATCCTCCCATCCTCCCACATCCTCCCATCCTCCCACATCCTCTCATTCACCCACATCCTCCCATCCTCCCATCCTCCCTCATCCTCCCACATACTCCCATCCTCCCTCATCCTCCCATCCGCCCTCATCCTCCCATCCTCCCTCATCCTCATTGGTATCATGAGGATAGTCAGAGCTGAAACAATAGTGGGTAGATAAGACTCTTCATTGGTATCATGAGGATAGTCAGAGCTGAAACAATAGTGGGTAGATAAGACTCTTCATTGATATCATGAGGATAGTCAGAGCTGAAACAATAGTGGGTAGTTCAGACTCTTCATTGGTATCATGAGGATAGTCAGAGCTGAAACAATAGTGGGTAGTTCAGACTCTTCAATGGTATCATGAGGATAGTCAGAGCTGAAACAATAGTGGGTAGAGAAGACTCTTCATTGATATCATGAGGATAGTCAGAGCTGAAACAATAGTGGGTCGACCAGACTCTTCATTGGTATCATGAGGATAGTCCGAGCTGAAACAATAGTGGGTAGGTCAGACTCTTCATTGGTATCATGAGGATAGTCAGAGCTGAAACAATAGTGGGTAGATAAGACTCTTCATTGGTATCATGAGGATAGTCAGAGCTGAAACAATAGTGGGTAGGTCAGACTCTTCATTGGTATCATGAGGATAGTCAGAGCTGAAACAATAGTGGGTAGATAAGACTCTTCATTGGTATCATGAGGATAGTCAGAGCTGAAACAATAGTGGGTAGTTCAGACTCTTCAATGGTATCATGAGGATAGTCAGAGCTGAAACAATAGTGGGTAGAGAAGACTCTTCATTGATATCATGAGGATAGTCAGAGCTGAAACAATAGTGGGTCGATCAGACTCTTCATTGGTATCATGAGGATAGTCCGAGCTGAAACAATAGTGGGTAGTTCAGACTCTTCATTGGTATCATGAGGATAGTCAGAGCTGAAACAATAGTGGGTAGATAAGACTCTTCATTGGTATCATGAGGATAGTCAGAGCTGAAACAATAGTGGGTAGATAAGACTCTTCATTGGTATCATGAGGATAGTCAGAGCTGAAACAATAGTGGGTAGATAAGACTCTTCATTGGTATCATGAGGATAGTCAGAGCTGAAACAATAGTGGGTAGTTCAGACTCTTCAATGGTATCATGAGGATAGTCAGAGCTGAAACAATAGTGGGTAGTTCAGACTCTTCATTGGTATCATGAGGATAGTCAGAGCTGAAACAATAGTGGGTAGTTCAGACTCTTCATTGGTATCATGAGGATAGTCAGAGCTGAAACAATAGTGGGTAGATAAGACTCTTCATTGATATCATGAGGATAGTCAGAGCTGAAACAATAGTGGGTCGATCAGACTCTTCATTGGTATCATGAGGATAGTCAGAGCTGAAACAATAGTGGGTAGTTCAGACTCTTCAATGGTATCATGAGGATAGTCAGAGCTGAAACAATAGTGGGTAGTTCAGACTCTTCATTGGTATCATGAGGATAGTCAGAGCTGAAACAATAGTGGGTAGTTCAGACTCTTCATTGGTATCATGAGGATAGTCAGAGCTGAAACAATAGTGGGTAGATAAGACTCTTCATTGATATCATGAGGATAGTCAGAGCTGAAACAATAGTGGGTAGATCAGACTCATGAAGAGTAGTCAGTGCATTCACAAGACAAAAGTCTATGTTCCAACATGCGTAACAGAATAACATTTAGAATGCATGTCCAACACATTGCTTCTAATTGGTACACTATGAACATTGGAACAGAGCATCCAAGGCCAATCAGTGAACGCCTGCATAGGTCATGTGGGAAAGGGCGGAGGTCAGTGGATTTGCATGTTTCACTGGGCTCCACCCTGTGAGGCCTCTACTTCTGATGTTAACTGTTAGCATAGCGCTAATGGACCATTCAACAGCTGCCTGTGTATATGCGTTCTGAGCTGCTAGTTTAAACTTACTTTAACACTGCTCCGTTGTTTGGTAATTAGCTTGTAAAGTGCAAATAGACATAGTGGTTCTCTCATGGGGTGTCCCTGGACTGGTTTTAGGTTAGCTTATTGGTCAGTCTTTATCCAGTGTGGGGAGGACATTCCTAACCCATAGAAAGGTGAAGCTAACTGGGTCAAGGGTCAGTGGAGATGGACCATTGGGGAATGAACAACCTTCGGTCTATCGGGTCATCTGGGTACAGAGACCACATGATTATTTCTTCAAATGGGGTCTTCTTGGCCTGGTCCGAAATGGAAGAAAACCCTATTTTGTTCCTGTCATGTAACACCATGTTGGGAAAACAGGCATGTAATGATGGGAAGAGATGAGTGTGATTATTTTTACAGGGAGGTGCTTTTGCCTCTATTCTATGTTCTATAAATTGTGAAAGTATCAACAGTAATGTTTATAGAAGAGTTATCTGGAGCACAATGTGTCTTGGCGACACAGACAGACAGACAGACACTCAGCGAGGGGAAGACAGACAGAGCCTGTCCTTCCCTGCCCTCCTGTGTGAGGACAATGTTACTGAAAAGAAAGAAAGGAAAAATAAATGATTTTCATACTTTGCCTACGTAGAATTTAACCTTTGATTCAATAATAACCAACTGATAATCTGATTGATGTCTGGACTACAAAAGGAATGCTTGCAGCCTTTTAAACAGAGATTTGGGTGCATTATTAGAAAAATCTAATAATTACAATGTTATTTTTTAGATCAGTGGGGTTATATATAAAAGGCTCCCATTGGAACAAGATACTAGGGCAACAAACTGCACTTGGCATTCAGCTAGATGTACTAATTGGAAAGCCTTGGCCTGGTTTTCCCCTTTCAAACAGTGAAATCCATAATTCATATTTGTCCTGCTGAGATGAAAACAAGCCGACATCCCCTCGACAAGGGGGTAGTCTGCAGCTAGCGCTCAGCATTGTGGGTCAAGGCTCAGTAGCCAAGACAACTTGAGAGGTTATTTTCTTAGATCTAACCTCTCTCCATAGCAACTAGTCTGTAGCCATGGAGATCTGGTGTCATTGTCAGAAAGTAATATTGATGATTTGCACAGACAGAACATCTACTCCTCAAACTCAAAGCTCTTTACCTATATTAATATGTGGTTAAGTCAACATCATTATTAGTTAGACACAGCACAGAAGGGTTGAAGCATTACACTACACTGTATTTAAGATGAATCATTCCATTAAATGTCTTTCTGTGTGTCAGGACATTGGGGCCCAGGCCTGGCCAGGCACGGAGGCAGAAGTTCCTTAGTTAGTCAGTTAGGCCAATTCAATTCAAGGGGCTTTATCGGTATGGGAAACATATGTTAACATTGCCAAAGCAAGTGGAGTAGATAATATACAAAAGTGAAATAAACAATAAAATGAACAGTAAACATTACACTCACAGATGTTCCAAAAGAATAAAGACATTACAAATGTCATATTATGTAGCGATGTGTTGTAAGGATGTGCAAATGGTTAAAGTATAAAAGGGAAAATAAATAAACATAAATATGGGTTGTATTTACAATGGTATATGTTCTTCTCTGGTTGCCCTTTATTGTGGGGACAGGTCACAATTCTTGCTGCTGTGATGGCACACTTTGGTAGTTCACCCAGTAGATATGGGAGTTTATCAAAATTGGGGTTGTTTTCGAATTCTCTCTCTTTCTCTTCTGCCCTTCAGAGGCATGGGAGGAGTAGTGTGAGTAGGGATCTCTCTCTTCTGCCCTTCAGAGGCATGGGAGGAGTAGTGTGAGTAGGAATCTCTCTTTTCTGCCCTTCAGAGGCATGGGAGGAGTAGTGTGAGTAGGGATCTCTCTTTTCTGCCCTTCAGAGGCATGGGAGGAGTAGTGTGAGTAGGGATCTCTCTCTTCTGCCCTTCAGAGGCATGGGAGGAGTAGTGTGAGTAGGGATCTCTCTCTTCTGCCCTTCAGAGGCATGGGAGGAGTAGTGTGAGTAGGAATCTCTCTTTTCTGCCCTTCAGAGGCATGGGAGGAGTAGTGTGAGTAGGGATCTCTCTCTTCTGCCCTTCAGAGGCATGGGAGGAGCAGTCTGAGTGTGTAAGGTCAGGGCCAAGTCTTCTGTTGAAAAGAAAGAGAGGTTTCAAAGAAGCCTACATCACCTTACAACCGCTGTACAGGCAGGAGGAGAGGGAGAGAAGGAGGAAAAGGAGAGGGGGAGAGGCCTCTATGGCCAGGGCTACTTCTGTGAGATTGACATATGTGTGTGAGAACCCCAAAAGGGATTATCTTCATGGTGGAGATCCAGGTTTCTTTCATTCATATTCAAATGATCTAATAATGCAATCACAATGGCACAGTAAATCTGCATTCTAACTCAAAGACACACATCTTTCATAGACACACAATCCACAGCTTTCAGCTCCAAAGAAAACGTGACCAAAAGAATGTTCCAGTGCATTGACCAATTCATTGAATTGCCATGAGCCACACACACACACACACACACACACACACACACACACACACACACACACACACACACACACACACACACACACACACACACACACACACACACACACACACACACACACACACACACACACACACACACACACACACACACACACACACACACACACACACACACACACACACACACACACACTTTCTGATAGGGGTTCCTCCTCTGGCCAGTCTGGTCCGTTTGTATTGAGGATTCATGTCTCTTCTCATCTGTTGAATCTAGCAGGGACTCAGTAAGGCTTATCTGTCCTGGCCAAACAGTGGCATATTAGATTTACATTTACAGCTCAGCAGCCCATTGTGAGGCCCATTGTCCCTGGCTAGGCCTGGGTTATCTACTGAGGATTGTATTCAGCGTCATTAGGGAACGATGCATCAGTAATACTCCACCGACACTCCAGCACAGCAAGGGGCTGTCAGATAAGGGTGAGGGAAGAGTGGATAAAACCCATGCCTCTTCACAACCCCTGGTATATTGGATATTGTATGCAGCTGCGGTATCCTAGTAGGGATAAATTCCTTAAACCAGCTAAATCTGAAATATTTATGCAGTAGCAGTTAAACCATTTTCCCAGTGGTTGAATCAATCTGAATGGTTTTGGAAAGGCAATTTAAACTCCTGTTACAAGTTCGGGTGTGTGTGGACAGTAGTTTATGAGGAAAATAAAAGATGGCTCAGCATTTAGATTTTTCTAAGGTTACAATTTGAAACAATCTCCAAGGTATTGGTTTATGTTTAGAGATAAATAGTCCCATTGAAATGGACTGAGCCAGCAGACTCGGCCAAAGTGCTGTCCGTAATTATTTATAGTTTTTTTGCAATTGCTTACACACTTGTTGCGGAATTTTGCTCATTGTGTCAAAACTCTACACACATGCCAAATGAGACACAACAAAGTGATACATGCACCATTTAAATGACTATTTCACAGCAGCAACAACACACTGATGTACTTTATACAAAACACTGCTGTCTTTAGTACTTTGTATACCTTTTTCATTTCTCATACAGGCTTCTGTGAAAGATTGTTCCGGTACAGTACATCTACTCACATTTCAATGAACACAGAAATAGAAAGGCTCCAGAGACAAATATATACAGTTTGTTTTTTGCCATTGCAGGTTTTTACAACAACAAAAACACACAAAGAAAAGTAGAATTACAGTACAATAATCAATACAATATGTTACTGTAAACTCAAAAATAATTACAGTAAAATTACAGCGCAATGGTAAACAAAAACTAGTATTGTAAGGGATTGTAAGGGATGGATGGAGTGGATGGTTTATGGATCTCGCCTTCTGTTAGGGTCTGGCCACATCATCTCATCCACATCACAAGCAATGTCATCCCTGGTTAGTCAAAGGGGAAAATATTGCCTTGCATGCCGTATCCAACCCTGGACTGACACCACCTCAATAACGCTGTATGCCTCTTCCATTGCTTGCAGAAGAGGCAGGCAGTCATGTGGTTGGCGGTCATACACTTTCCAACGCCAAGCCGAAAATAAATACTCAATCGGACTGAGAAATGGGGAGTAAAGGGGGCAAGTACACAACTGTGAAGTTATTGTGGTTGGTGAACCAGTCCCTGACCAGAGCAGCCCGGTGGAAATTAACATTATCCCAGATGACAACAAACCTGGGCTGCTCTGGTCCGTCCTGTACAACTGTGAAGTTATTGTGGTTGGTGAACCAGTCCCTGACCAGAGCAGCTCGGTGGAATCTAACATTATCCCAGATGACAACAAACCTGGGCTGCTCTGGTCCGTCCTGTACAACTGCATTATGTAGTGCATCCAGAAATATGATTATGTGTTGCAGTATTGTAGGGACCGAGGGTGGCATGGGGATGCATCCTGAAATATGATTATGTGTGTAGTGTTGTAGGGACCGAGGGTGGCATGGTGATGCATCCAGAAATATGATTATGTGTGTAGTATTGTAGGGACCGAGGGTGGCATGGGGATGCATCCTGAAATATGATTATGTGTTGCAGTATTGTAGGGACCGAGGGTGGCATGGTGATGCATCCAGAAATATGATTATGTGTTGCAGTATTGTAGGGACCGAGGGTGGCATGGTGATGCATCCAGAAATATGATTATGTGTGTAGTATTGTAGGGACCGAGGGTGGCATGGGGATGCATCCTGAAATATGATTATGTGTTGCAGTATTGTAGGGACCGAGGGTGGCATGGGGATGCATCCAGAAATATGATTATGTGTTGCAGTACTGTAGGGACCGAGGGTGGCATGGGGATGCATCCTGAAATATGATTATGTGTTGCAGTATTGTAGGGACCGAGGGTGGCATGGGGATGCATCCTGAAATATGATTATGTGTGTAGTGTTGTAGGGACCGAGGGTGGCATGGTGATGCATCCAGAAATATGATTATGTGTTGCAGTACTGTAGGGACCGAGGGTGGCATGGTGATGGAGAACTCCTTGCAGACTAATGGCGGCACACAAGGTGATATTTCCCCGCGCTGCCCAGGGACATTCACAACGGCTCTTTGTCCTGTAACGTCGGCCCTGACGCCTGGTTTTAGATAGAATCCAGCTTCATCAATGAAAAAGAACTCATGAGGCTGTGCAGCTGCATCAAAGTCCAGGACTCTGTAACAGAAAATGCATACACTGTACCGTGAATATGGTGTAACTCACAACACAGGACTCTCTGTAACAGAAAATGCAGACACTGTACCGTGAATATGGTGTAACTCACAACACAGGACTCTCTGTAACAGAAAATGCAGACACTGTACCGTGAATATGGTGTAACTCACAACACAGGACTCTCTGTAACAGAAAATGCATACACTGTACTGTGAATATGGTGTAACTCACAACACAGGACTCTCTGTAACAGAAAATGCATACACTGTACCGTGAATATGGTGTAACTCACAACACAGGACTACAATGTCTACATTTTCATACAAGGATGAGGGTGGGGGTGAAGGGTGGGTTGGGACAGACACATTCAGTCAAAACTACAAGCTACAGGCAAGGCATGTTCCCATACAGACAACATACATACTGTACTGTCATACTGTACACAGTACCATCAAAACTGTATTACATGTACTTCACAGCACTCTACATATTGTTTTTGTTCACTGAGGAGCATAGACCTAATAATGTAGGACTACATTGTATTGTACTGTGATGCAGAATGATGTTCAACAATTGCATAGGAACAGCCTAGTGTAGACATACCTGTTCTCCAGTCTAAATGTCCGTATTATGGATGCTACCGTGGACTCTCTGCCCAGCCTCCCTCATCGTCAGGCCTTGATTTATGACATGGTCCACTAAAGTGGCCCTAATGTTGTTGGAAATATGCCTCTGTCTATTGCCTGGTCCCCTTATTTGTCCTCGTCCACTTCCTCTTCCTCTCACTTTCGCTGCCTCCATGTTTGCAAAGTTCTCACAAAAGAGGTGAGCTTACCTGAGGTCTATTTGTAGTGCTGAGGCTCAGACTAATTGGTGTTCAACTACTGTAGGTGTTTTCATGTGTGTGTGTGTGTGTGTGTGTGTGTGTGTGTGTGTGTGTGTGTTGCACATTTCAGGTATGTTTTGCATTTTGAATAGAAGTGTTTTCCCAATGATTGCAAGAAATGTCATTCTTGAACAAAGTGTCTAAATTAAGAAACAGTGTGTAGTAAGTGTGTTGCACAATTGCAAACAAAGTGCAAACAAAGCACAAAGCAGAAAATGTATTTGTACAATTGGTGCCTCTGTTTAAGGCAGGGTTCCAAAAGTTAAGGTTTTGACGCTTTAGTCTCAGCATTCACTTTCAGTGTGGAAGCAATCTGCAAACACTGTAAAACCTATACGAAACCATCCCTCCAAAACCCCAAAAGAAGCACCAAAATGATTCCCATTGCAGTTCTTGTCAGGAGTAGGGCCCCTTCTGGGTTGAAGGAAAGGTGGACTCTCTCTCTCTCTCTCTACCATGGTGAAACATGAAAATCCTATTATACTTAGCACAGTCCCACCACAGGCGCCTGCATTCCCACTGACGGTGCTGTTGGGATAAGGGACTTGAGCCCACACAGGCTGTGCTTCTGTCCTTGGCATGTTGTTTCAAGGGAAGCCATACCTCCTCCAGACCAGCACACTTTCCTTTCAGAAGAGGAGAAATGAGGAGACTACCTGGAGATCTGGTGTTGGAATCACACACTGATCTAGCACTAGCCTTGCAAAAGAAAGTAAGAAAAGTATTAATGTAGTGAGGTGCGTACAGGCGGCAGAGAAGACAGGCGCAGGAGAGTAAAAACCGATTTACAACGGTGTCGTTTAATATCCATAAACCACCGTCAACAGAACAATACAATAAATGGGTCAAACAAAACCCGGTAAATACCAGCATACCGTGTAAAAGCACAACAAGAAAACAACAACCGACAAGGACATGAGGGGGAAACAGAGGGTTAAATACACAACATGTAATTGCTAGAATTGGAACCAGGTGTGATGGAGGACAAGACAAAACCATTGGAAAATGAAAAGTGGATCAGTGAAGACTAGAAGGTAGTTGCCCACCGAACACCGCCCGAATCAGAAGAGGGACCATATTCGGCAGAAGTCGTGAAAATAAAAGCTACGTTTTAAATAACTAACTGAATATAGCCTACATAACTAACTGGATATAGCCTACATAACTAACTGGATATAGCCTACATAACTAACTGAATATAGCCACATAACTAACTGGATATAGCCTACATAACTAACTGAATATAGCCTACATAACAAACTGAATATAGCCACATAACTAACTGAATATAGCCACATCACTAACTGAATATAGCCTACATAACTAACTGAATATAGCCTACATAACTAACTGAATATAGCCACATAACTAACTGAATATAGCCACATAACTAACTGAATATAGCCACATAACTAACTGAATATAGCCTACATAACTAACTGAATATAGCCACATAACTAACTGAATATAGCCACATAACTAACTGAATATAGCATACATAACTAACTGAATATAGCCACATAACTAACTGAATATAGCCACATAACTAACTGAATATAGCCACATAACTAACTGAATATAGCCACATAACTAACTGAATATAGCCACATAACTAACTGAATATAGCCACATAACTAACTGAATATAGCCACATAACTAACTGAATATAGCCACATAACTAACTGAATATAGCCTACATAACTAACTGAATATAGCCTACATAACTAACTGAATATAGTCTATATAACTAACTGAATATAGCCACATAACTAACTGAATATAGCCACATAACTAACTGAATATAGCCACATAACTAACTGAATATAGCCACATCACTAACTGAATATAGCCTACATAACTAACTGAATATAGCCACATAACTAACTGAATATAGCATACATAACTAACTGAATATAGCATACATAACTAACTGAATATAGCCTACATAACTAACTGAATATAGCATACATAACTAACTGAATATAGCCTACATAACTAACTGAATATAGCCTACATAACTAACTGAATATAGCATACATAACTAACTGAATATAGCATACATAACTAACTGAATATAGCCTACATAACTAACTGAATATAGCCTACATAACTAACTGAATATAGCCTACATAACTAACTGACTATAGCCTACATAACTAACTGAATATAGCCTACATAACTAACTGAATATAGCATACATAACTAACTGAATATAGCCTACATAACTAACTGAATATAGCCTACATAACTAACTGAATATAGCATACATAACTAACTGAATATAGCCTACATAACTAACTGAATATAGCCTACATAACTAACTGAATATAGCATACATAACTAACTGAATATAGCCTACATAACTAACTGAATATAGCATACATAACTAACTGAATATAGCCACATAACTAACTGAATATAGCCACATAACTAACTGAATATAGCATACATAACTAACTGAATATAGCCTACATAACTAACTGAATATAGCCTACATAACTAACTGAATATAGCATACATAACTAACTGAATATAGCCTACATAACTAACTGAATATAGCATACATAACTAACTGAATATAGCCACATAACTAACTGAATATAGCCTACATAACTAACTGAATATAGCATACATAACTAACTGAATATAGCCTACATAACTAACTGAATATAGCCACATAACTAACTGAATATAGTCTATATAACTAACTGAATATAGCCACATAACTAACTGAATATAGCCACATAACTAACTGAATATAGCCTACATAACTAACTGAATATAGCCTACATAACTAACTGAATATAGTCTATATAACTAACTGAATATAGCCTACATAACTAACTGAATATAGTCTATATAACTAACTGAATATAGCCTACATAACTAACTGGATATAGCCACATAACTAACTGAATATAGTCTACATAACTAACTGAATATAGCCACATAACTAACTGGATATAGCCTACATAACTAACTGAATATAGCATACATAACTAACTGAATATAGCCTACATAACTAACTGAATATAGCCACATAACTAACTGAATATAGCCCACATAACTAACTGAATATAGCCACATAACTAACTGAATATAGCCTACATAACTAACTGAATATAGCCACATAACTAACTGAATATAGCCACATAACTAACTGGATATAGCCTACATAACTAACTGGATATAGCCACATAACTAACTGAATATAGCCACATAACTAACTGGATATAGCCACATAACTAACTGAATATAGCCACATAACTAACTGGATATAGCCACATAACTAACTGAATATAGCCACATAACTAACTGGATATAGCCTACATAACTAACTGAATATAGCCACATAACTAACTGAATATAGCCACATAACTAACTGAATATAGCCACATAACTAACTGAATATAGCCTACATAACTAACTGAATATAGCATACATAACTAACTGAATATAGCCTACATAACTAACTGAATATAGCCTACATAACTAACTGAATATAGCCTACATAACTAACTGAATATAGCCTACATAACTAACTGAATATAGCCTACATAACTAACTGGATATAGCCTACATAACTAACTGAATATAGCCACATAACTAACTGAATATAGCCACATAACTAACTGAATATAGCCACATAACTAACTGGATATAGCCTACATAACTAACTGAATATAGCCACATAACTAACTGAATATAGCCTACATAACTAACTGGATATAGCCACATAACTAACTGAATATAGCCACATAACTAACTGAATATAGCCTACATAACTAACTGGATATAGCCACATAACTAACTGAATATAGCCACATAACTAACTGAATATAGCCACATAACTAACTGAATATAGCCTACATAACTAACTGAATATAGCCACATCACTAACTGAATATAGCCTACATAACTAACTGAATATAGCCTACATAACTAACTGAATATAGCCACATAACTAACTGAATATAGCCACATAACTAACTGAATATAGCCACATAACTAACTGAATATAGCCTACATAACTAACTGAATATAGCCACATAACTAACTGAATATAGCCACATAACTAACTGAATATAGCATACATAACTAACTGAATATAGCCACATAACTAACTGAATATAGCCACATAACTAACTGAATATAGCCACATAACTAACTGAATATAGCCACATAACTAACTGAATATAGCCACATAACTAACTGAATATAGCCACATAACTAACTGAATATAGCCACATAACTAACTGAATATAGCCACATAACTAACTGAATATAGCCTACATAACTAACTGAATATAGCCTACATAACTAACTGAATATAGTCTATATAACTAACTGAATATAGCCACATAACTAACTGAATATAGCCACATAACTAACTGAATATAGCCACATAACTAACTGAATATAGCCACATCACTAACTGAATATAGCCTACATAACTAACTGAATATAGCCACATAACTAACTGAATATAGCATACATAACTAACTGAATATAGCATACATAACTAACTGAATATAGCCTACATAACTAACTGAATATAGCATACATAACTAACTGAATATAGCCTACATAACTAACTGAATATAGCCTACATAACTAACTGAATATAGCATACATAACTAACTGAATATAGCATACATAACTAACTGAATATAGCCTACATAACTAACTGAATATAGCCTACATAACTAACTGAATATAGCCTACATAACTAACTGACTATAGCCTACATAACTAACTGAATATAGCCTACATAACTAACTGAATATAGCATACATAACTAACTGAATATAGCCTACATAACTAACTGAATATAGCCTACATAACTAACTGAATATAGCATACATAACTAACTGAATATAGCCTACATAACTAACTGAATATAGCCTACATAACTAACTGAATATAGCATACATAACTAACTGAATATAGCCTACATAACTAACTGAATATAGCATACATAACTAACTGAATATAGCCACATAACTAACTGAATATAGCCACATAACTAACTGAATATAGCATACATAACTAACTGAATATAGCCTACATAACTAACTGAATATAGCCTACATAACTAACTGAATATAGCATACATAACTAACTGAATATAGCCTACATAACTAACTGAATATAGCATACATAACTAACTGAATATAGCCACATAACTAACTGAATATAGCCTACATAACTAACTGAATATAGCATACATAACTAACTGAATATAGCCTACATAACTAACTGAATATAGCCACATAACTAACTGAATATAGTCTATATAACTAACTGAATATAGCCACATAACTAACTGAATATAGCCACATAACTAACTGAATATAGCCTACATAACTAACTGAATATAGCCTACATAACTAACTGAATATAGTCTATATAACTAACTGAATATAGCCTACATAACTAACTGAATATAGTCTATATAACTAACTGAATATAGCCTACATAACTAACTGGATATAGCCACATAACTAACTGAATATAGTCTACATAACTAACTGAATATAGCCACATAACTAACTGGATATAGCCTACATAACTAACTGAATATAGCATACATAACTAACTGAATATAGCCTACATAACTAACTGAATATAGCCACATAACTAACTGAATATAGCCCACATAACTAACTGAATATAGCCACATAACTAACTGAATATAGCCTACATAACTAACTGAATATAGCCACATAACTAACTGAATATAGCCACATAACTAACTGGATATAGCCTACATAACTAACTGGATATAGCCACATAACTAACTGAATATAGCCACATAACTAACTGGATATAGCCACATAACTAACTGAATATAGCCACATAACTAACTGGATATAGCCACATAACTAACTGAATATAGCCACATAACTAACTGGATATAGCCTACATAACTAACTGAATATAGCCACATAACTAACTGAATATAGCCACATAACTAACTGAATATAGCCACATAACTAACTGAATATAGCCTACATAACTAACTGAATATAGCATACATAACTAACTGAATATAGCCTACATAACTAACTGAATATAGCCTACATAACTAACTGAATATAGCCTACATAACTAACTGAATATAGCCTACATAACTAACTGAATATAGCCTACATAACTAACTGGATATAGCCTACATAACTAACTGAATATAGCCACATAACTAACTGAATATAGCCACATAACTAACTGAATATAGCCACATAACTAACTGGATATAGCCTACATAACTAACTGAATATAGCCACATAACTAACTGAATATAGCCTACATAACTAACTGGATATAGCCACATAACTAACTGAATATAGCCACATAACTAACTGAATATAGCCTACATAACTAACTGGATATAGCCACATAACTAACTGAATATAGCCACATAACTAACTGAATATAGCCACATAACTAACTGAATATAGCCTACATAACTAACTGGATATAGCCACATAACTAACTGAATATAGCCTAAATAACTAACTGAATATAGCCACATAACTAACTGGATATAGCCACATAACTAACTGAATATAGCCTACATAACTAACTGAATATAGCCACATAACTAACTGAATATAGCCACATAACTAACTGAATATAGCCACATAACTAACTGAATATAGCCACATAACTAACTGAATATAGCCTACATAACTAACTGGATATAGCCACATAACTAACTGAATATAGCCTAAATAACTAACTGAATATAGCCACATAACTAACTGGATATAGCCACATAACTAACTGAATATAGCCTACATAACTAACTGAATATAGCCACATAACTAACTGAATATAGCCACATAACTAACTGAATATAGCCACATAACTAACTGAATATAGCCACATAACTAACTGAATATAGCCACATAACTAACTGAATATAGCCACATAACTAACTGAATATAGCCACATCACTAACTGAATATAGCCACATAACTAACTGGATATAGCCACATAACTAACTGAATATAGCCACATCACTAACTGAATATAGCCACATAACTAACTGAATATAGCCACATAACTAACTGAATATAGCCACATCACTAACTGAATATAGCCACATAACTAACTGAATATAGCCACATAACTAACTGATTATAGCCACATAACTAACTGAATATAGCCACATAACTAACTGAATATAGCCACATCACTAACTGAATATAGCCACATAACTAACTGGATATAGCCACATAACTAACTGAATATAGCCTACATAACTAACTGGATATAGCCACATAACTAACTGGATATAGCCACATAACTAACTGAATATAGCCACATAACTAACTGGATATAGCCTACATAACTAACTGAATATAGCCACATAACTAACTGGATATAGCCACATAACTAACTGAATATAGCCACATAACTAACTGAATATAGCCTACATAACTAACTGAATATAGCCACATAACTAACTGGATATAGCCTACATAACTAACTGAATATAGCCTACATAACTAACTGGATATAGCCTACATAACTAACTGAATATAGCCACATAACTAACTGAATATAGCCACATAACTAACTGAATATAGCCACATAACTAACTGGATATAGCCACATAACTAACTGAATATAGCCTACATAACTAACTGAATATAGCCTACATAACTAACTGAATATAGCCTACATAACTAACTGAATATAGCCACATAACTAACTGAATATAGCCACATAACTAACTGAATATAGCCACATAACTAACTGAATATAGCCTACATAACTAACTACCTCATCGTCAGGCCTTGATTTATGACATGGTCCACTAAAGTGGCCCTAATGTTGTTGGAAATATGCCTCTGTCTATTGGCTGGTCCCCTTATTTGTCCTCGTCCACTTCCTCTTCCTCTCACTATCGCTGCCTCCATGTTTGCAAAGTTCTCACAAAAGAGGTGAGCTTACCGTAGGTCTATTTGTAGTGCTGAGGCTCAGACTAATTGGTGTTCAACTACTGTAGGTGTTTTCATGTATGTGTGTGTGTGTGTGTGTGTGTGTGTGTGTGTGTGTGTGTGTGTGTGTGTGTGTGTGTGTGTGTGTGTGTGTTGCACATTTCAGGTATGTTTTGCATTTTGAATAGAAGTGTTCTCCCAATGATTGCAAGAAATGTCATTCTTGAACAAAGTGTCTAAATTAAGAAACAGTGTGTAGTAAGTGTGTTGCACAATTGCAAACAAAGTGCAAACAAAGCACAAAGCAGAAAATGTATTTGTACAATTGGTGCCTCTGTTTAAGGCAGGGTTCCAAAAGTTAAGGTTTTGACGCTTTAGTCTCAGCATTCACTTTCAGTGTGGAAGCAATCTGCAAACACTGTAAAACCTATACGAAACCATCCCTCCAAAACCCCAAAAGAAGCACCAAAATGATTCCCATTGCAGTTCTTGTCAGGAGTAGGGCCCCTTCTGGGTTGAAGGAAAGGTGGACTCTCTCTCTCTCTCTCTACCATGGTGAAACATGAAAATCCTATTATACTTAGCACAGTCCCACCACAGGCGCCTGCATTCCCACTGACGGTGCTGTTGGGATAAGGGACTTGAGCCCACACAGGCTGTGCTTCTGTCCTTGGCATGTTGTTTCAAGGGAAGCCATACCTCCTCCAGACCAGCACACTTTCCTTTCAGAAGAGGAGAAATGAGGAGACTACCTGGAGATCTGGTGTTGGAATCACACACTGATCTAGCACTAGCCTTGCAAAAGAAAGTAAGAAAAGTATTAATGTAGTGAGGTGCGTACAGGCGGCAGAGAAGACAGGCGCAGGAGAGTAAAAACCGATTTACAACGGTGTCGTTTAATATCCATAAACCACCGTCAACAGAACAATACAATAAATGGGTCAAACAAAACCCGGTAAATACCAGCATACCGTGTAAAAGCACAACAAGAAAACAACAACCGACAAGGACATGAGGGGGAAACAGAGGGTTAAATACACAACATGTAATTGCTAGAATTGGAACCAGGTGTGATGGAGGACAAGACAAAACCATTGGAAAATGAAAAGTGGATCAGTGAAGACTAGAAGGTAGTTGCCCACCGAACACCGCCCGAATCAGAAGAGGGACCATATTCGGCAGAAGTCGTGAAAATAAAAGCTACGTTTTAAATAACTAACTGAATATAGCCTACATAACTAACTGGATATAGCCTACATAACTAACTGAATATAGCCTACATAACTAACTGAATATAGCCACATAACTAACTGGATATAGCCTACATAACTAACTGAATATAGCCTACATAACTAACTGAATATAGCCACATAACTAACTGAATATAGCCTACATAACTAACTGAATATAGCCTACATAACTAACTGAATATAGCCTACATAACTAACTGAATATAGCCACATAACTAACTGAATATAGCCACATAACTAACTGAATATAGCCTACATAACTAACTGAATATAGTCTACATAACTAACTGAATATAGCATACATAACTAACTGAATATAGCCAACATAACTAACTGAATATAGCCTACAGAACTAACTGAATATAGCCTACATAACTAACTGAATATAGCCTACATAACTAACTGAATATAGCCTACATAACTAACTGGATATAGCCACATAACAAACTGAATATAGCCTACATAACTAACTGAATATAGCCTACATAACTAACTGGATATAGCCACATAACTAACTGAATATAGCCACATAACTAACTGAATATAGTCTACATAACTAACTGAATATAGCCTAAATAACTAACTGAATATAGCCACATAACTAACTGGATATAGCCACATAACTAACTGAATATAGCCTACATAACTAACTGAATATAGCCACATAACTAACTGAATATAGCCACATAACTAACTGGATATAGCCACATAACTAACTGAATATAGCCTACATAACTAACTGAATATAGCCACATAACTAACTGAATATAGTCTACATAACTAACTGAATATAGCATACATAACTAACTGAATATAGCCACATAACTAACTGAATATAGCCTACATAACTAACTGAATATAGCCACATAACTAACTGAATATAGCCACATAACTAACTGAATATAGCCTACATAACTAACTGAATATAGCCTACATAACTAACTGAATATAGCCTACATAACTAACTGAATATAGCCTACATAACTAACTGAATATAGCCACATAACTAACTGAATATAGCCACATAACTAACTGAATATAGCCTACATAACTAACTGGATATAGTCTACATAACTAACTGGATATAGCCTAAATAACTAACTGAATATAGCCTACATAACTAACTGAATATAGCCTACATAACTAACTGAATATAGCCTACATAACTAACTGAATATAGCCTACATAACTAACTGAATATAGCCACATAACTAACTGAATATAGCCACATAACTAACTGAATATAGCCTACATAACTAACTGAATATAGCCACATAACTAACTGAATATAGCCACATAACTAACTGAATATAGCCTACATAACTAACTGAATATAGCCTACATAACTAACTGAATATAGCCACATAACTAACTGAATATAGCCACATAACTAACTGGATATAGTCTACATAACTAACTGAACATAGCCTACATAACTAACTGAATATAGCCTACATAACTAACTGAATATAGCCTACATAACTAACTGAATATAGCCACATAACTAACTGAATATAGCCTACATAACTAACTGAATATAGACACATAACTAACTGAATATAGCCACATAACTAACTGGATATAGTCTACATAACTAACTGAATATAGCCTACATAACTAACTGAATATAGCCTACATAACTAACTGAATATAGCCTACATAACTAACTGAATATAGCCACATAACTAACTGAATATAGCCACATAACTAACTGAATTTAGCCTACATAACTAACTGAATATAGCCTACATAACTAACTGAATATAGCCTACATAACTAACTGAATATAGCCACATAACTAACTGAATATAGCCTACATAACTAACTGAATATAGCCTACATAACTAACTGAATATAGCCTACATAACTAACTGAATATAGCCTACATAACTAACTGAATATAGCCTACATAACTAACTGGATATAGCCACATAACTAACTGGATATAGCCACATAACTAACTGAATATAGCCTACATAACTAACTGAATATAGCCTACATAACTAACTGAATATAGCCACATAACTAACTGAATATAGCCACATAACTAACTGGATATAGTCTACATAACTAACTGAACATAGCCTACATAACTAACTGAATATAGCCTACATAACTAACTGAATATAGCCTACATAACTAACTGAATATAGCCACATAACTAACTGAATATAGCCTACATAACTAACTGAATATAGACACATAACTAACTGAATATAGCCACATAACTAACTGGATATAGTCTACATAACTAACTGAATATAGCCTACATAACTAACTGAATATAGCCTACATAACTAACTGAATATAGCCTACATAACTAACTGAATATAGCCACATAACTAACTGAATATAGCCACATAACTAACTGAATTTAGCCTACATAACTAACTGAATATAGCCTACATAACTAACTGAATATAGCCTACATAACTAACTGAATATAGCCACATAACTAACTGAATATAGCCTACATAACTAACTGAATATAGCCTACATAACTAACTGAATATAGCCTACATAACTAACTGAATATAGCCTACATAACTAACTGGATATAGCCACATAACTAACTGGATATAGCCACATAACTAACTGAATATAGCCTACATAACTAACTGGATATAGCCACATAACTAACTGGATATAGCCACATAACTAACTGAATATAGCCTACATAACTAACTGGATATAGCCACATAACTAACTGGATATAGCCACATAACTAACTGGATATAGCCACATAACTAACTGAATATAGCCACATAACTAACTGGATATAGCCACATAACTAACTGGATATAGCCACATAACTAACTGAATATAGCCTACATAACTAACTGAATATAGCATACAGAACTAACTGAATATAGCCTACATAACTAACTGAATATAGCCACATAACTAACTGAATATAGCCTACATAACTAACTGGATATAGCCTACATAACTAACTGAATATAGCCACATAACTAACTGGATATAGCCCACATAACTAACTGAATATAGCCTACATAACTAACTGAATATAGCCTACATAACTAACTGAATATAGCCACATAACTAACTGGATATAGCCCACATAACTAACTGAATATAGCCTACATAACTAACTGAATATAGCCTACATAACTAACTGAATATAGCCACATAACTAACTGGATATAGCATACATAACTAACTGAATATAGCATACATAACTAACTGAATATAGCCACATAACTAACTGAATATAGCATACATAACTAACTGAATATAGCCACATAACTAACTGGATATAGCCACATAACTAACTGAATATAGCCACATAACTAACTGAATATAGCCACATAACTAACTGAATATAGCCACATAACTAACTGAATATAGCCTACATAACTAACTGAATATAGCATACATAACTAACTGAATATAGCCACATAACTAACTGAATATAGCCTACATAACTAACTGAATATAGCCAACATAACTAACTGAATATAGCCTAAATAACTAACTGAATATAGCCACATAACTAACTGAATATAGCATACATAACTAACTGAATATAGCATACATAACTAACTGAATATAGCCACATAACTAACTGAATATAGCCTACATAACTAACTGAATATAGCCACATAACAAACTGAATATAGCCTACATAACTAACTGAATATAGCCACATAACTAACTGAATATAGCCTACATAACTAACTGAATATAGCCAACATAACTAACTGAATATAGCCTAAATAACTAACTGAATATAGCCACATAACTAACTGAATATAGCATACATAACTAACTGAATATAGCCACATAACTAACTGGATATAGCCACATAACTAACTGAATATAGCCACATAACTAACTGGATATAGCATACATAACTAACTGAATATAGCCACATAACTAACTGGATATAGCCACATAACTAACTGAATATAGCCTAAATAACTAACTGAATATAGCCACATAACTAACTGAATATAGCCTACATAACTAACTGAATATAGCCTACATAACTAACTGAATATAGCCACATAACTAACTGAATATAGCATACATAACTAACTGGATATAGTCTACATAACAAACTGAATATAGCCTACATAACTAACTGGATATAGCCTACATAACTAACTGGATATAGTCTACATAACAAACTGAATATAGCCTACATAACTAACTGGATATAGCCACATAACTAACTGGATATAGCCACATAACTAACTGAATATAGCCTACATAACTAACTGAATATAGCATACATAACTAACTGAATATAGCCACATAACTAACTGAATATAGCCTACATAACTAACTGAATATAGCATACATAACTAACTGGATATAGCCACATAACTAACTGGATATAGCCACATAACTAACTGAATATAGCCTACATAACTAACTGAATATAGCATACATAACTAACTGAATATAGCCACATAACTAACTGAATATAGCCTACATAACTAACTGAATATAGCATACATAACTAACTGAATATAGCCACATAACTAACTGAATATAGCCTACATAACTAACTGAATATAGCCACATAACAAACTGAATATAGCCTACATAACTAACTGAATATAGCCACATAACTAACTGAATATAGCCTACATAACTAACTGAATATAGCCAACATAACTAACTGAATATAGCCTAAATAACTAACTGAATATAGCCACATAACTAACTGAATATAGCATACATAACTAACTGAATATAGCCACATAACTAACTGGATATAGCCACATAACTAACTGAATATAGCCACATAACTAACTGGATATAGCATACATAACTAACTGAATATAGCCACATAACTAACTGGATATAGCCACATAACTAACTGAATATAGCCTAAATAACTAACTGAATATAGCCACATAACTAACTGAATATAGCCTACATAACTAACTGAATATAGCCTACATAACTAACTGAATATAGCCACATAACTAACTGAATATAGCATACATAACTAACTGGATATAGTCTACATAACAAACTGAATATAGCCTACATAACTAACTGGATATAGCCTACATAACTAACTGGATATAGTCTACATAACAAACTGAATATAGCCTACATAACTAACTGGATATAGCCACATAACTAACTGGATATAGCCACATAACTAACTGAATATAGCCTACATAACTAACTGAATATAGCATACAGAACTAACTGAATATAGCCTACATAACTAACTGAATATAGCCACATAACTAACTGAATATAGCCTACATAACTAACTGGATATAGCCTACATAACTAACTGAATATAGCCACATAACTAACTGGATATAGCCCACATAACTAACTGAATATAGCCTACATAACTAACTGAATATAGCCTACATAACTAACTGAATATAGCCACATAACTAACTGGATATAGCCCACATAACTAACTGAATATAGCCTACATAACTAACTGAATATAGCCTACATAACTAACTGAATATAGCCACATAACTAACTGGATATAGCATACATAACTAACTGAATATAGCATACATAACTAACTGAATATAGCCACATAACTAACTGAATATAGCATACATAACTAACTGAATATAGCCACATAACTAACTGGATATAGCCACATAACTAACTGAATATAGCCACATAACTAACTGAATATAGCCACATAACTAACTGAATATAGCCACATAACTAACTGAATATAGCCTACATAACTAACTGAATATAGCATACATAACTAACTGAATATAGCCACATAACTAACTGAATATAGCCTACATAACTAACTGAATATAGCCAACATAACTAACTGAATATAGCCTAAATAACTAACTGAATATAGCCTACATAACTAACTGAATATAGCATACATAACTAACTGAATATAGCATACATAACTAACTGAATATAGCCACATAACTAACTGAATATAGCCTACATAACTAACTGAATATAGCCAACATAACTAACTGAATATAGCCTAAATAACTAACTGAATATAGCCACATAACTAACTGAATATAGCATACATAACTAACTGAATATAGCCACATAACTAACTGGATATAGCCACATAACTAACTGAATATAGCCACATAACTAACTGGATATAGCATACATAACTAACTGAATATAGCCACATAACTAACTGGATATAGCCACATAACTAACTGAATATAGCCTAAATAACTAACTGAATATAGCCACATAACTAACTGAATATAGCATACATAACTAACTGAATATAGCCACATAACTAACTGGATATAGCCACATAACTAACTGAATATAGCAACATAACTAACTGAATATAGCCTACATAACTAACTGAATATAGCCACATAACTAACTGGATATAGCATACATAACTAACTGAATATAGCATACATAACTAACTGAATATAGCCACATAACTAACTGAATATAGCCTACATAACTAACTGGATATAGCCTACATAACTAACTGAATATAGCCTACATAACTAACTGAATATAGCCTACATAACTAACTGAATATAGCCACATAACTAACTGGATATAGCCACATAACTAACTGAATATAGCCACATAACTAACTGAATATAGCCACATAACTAACTGAATATAGCCACATAACTAACTGAATATAGCCTACATAACTAACTGGATATAGCATACATAACTAACTGAATATAGCCACATAACTAACTGAATATAGCCTACATAACTAACTGAATATAGCCAACATAACTAACTGAATATAGCCTAAATAACTAACTGAATATAGCCACATAACTAACTGAATATAGCATACATAACTAACTGAATATAGCATACATAACTAACTGAATATAGCCACATAACTAACTGAATATAGCCTACATAACTAACTGAATATAGCCACATAACAAACTGAATATAGCCTACATAACTAACTGAATATAGCCACATAACTAACTGAATATAGCCTACATAACTAACTGAATATAGCCAACATAACTAACTGAATATAGCATACATAACTAACTGAATATAGCCACATAACTAACTGGATATAGCCACATAACTAACTGAATATAGCATACATAACTAACTGAATATAGCCACATAACTAACTGGATATAGCCACATAACTAACTGAATATAGCCTACATAACTAACTGGATATAGCCACATAACTAACTGGATATAGCCACATAACTAACTGGATATAGCCACATAACTAACTGAATATAGCCACATAACTAACTGGATATAGCCACATAACTAACTGGATATAGCCACATAACTAACTGAATATAGCCTACATAACTAACTGAATATAGCATACAGAACTAACTGAATATAGCCTACATAACTAACTGAATATAGCCACATAACTAACTGAATATAGCCTACATAACTAACTGGATATAGCCTACATAACTAACTGAATATAGCCACATAACTAACTGGATATAGCCCACATAACTAACTGAATATAGCCTACATAACTAACTGAATATAGCCTACATAACTAACTGAATATAGCCACATAACTAACTGGATATAGCCCACATAACTAACTGAATATAGCCTACATAACTAACTGAATATAGCCTACATAACTAACTGAATATAGCCACATAACTAACTGGATATAGCATACATAACTAACTGAATATAGCATACATAACTAACTGAATATAGCCACATAACTAACTGAATATAGCATACATAACTAACTGAATATAGCCACATAACTAACTGGATATAGCCACATAACTAACTGAATATAGCCACATAACTAACTGAATATAGCCACATAACTAACTGAATATAGCCACATAACTAACTGAATATAGCCTACATAACTAACTGAATATAGCATACATAACTAACTGAATATAGCCACATAACTAACTGAATATAGCCTACATAACTAACTGAATATAGCCAACATAACTAACTGAATATAGCCTAAATAACTAACTGAATATAGCCACATAACTAACTGAATATAGCATACATAACTAACTGAATATAGCATACATAACTAACTGAATATAGCCACATAACTAACTGAATATAGCCTACATAACTAACTGAATATAGCCACATAACAAACTGAATATAGCCTACATAACTAACTGAATATAGCCACATAACTAACTGAATATAGCCTACATAACTAACTGAATATAGCCAACATAACTAACTGAATATAGCCTAAATAACTAACTGAATATAGCCACATAACTAACTGAATATAGCATACATAACTAACTGAATATAGCCACATAACTAACTGGATATAGCCACATAACTAACTGAATATAGCCACATAACTAACTGGATATAGCATACATAACTAACTGAATATAGCCACATAACTAACTGGATATAGCCACATAACTAACTGAATATAGCCTAAATAACTAACTGAATATAGCCACATAACTAACTGAATATAGCCTACATAACTAACTGAATATAGCCTACATAACTAACTGAATATAGCCACATAACTAACTGAATATAGCATACATAACTAACTGGATATAGTCTACATAACAAACTGAATATAGCCTACATAACTAACTGGATATAGCCTACATAACTAACTGGATATAGTCTACATAACAAACTGAATATAGCCTACATAACTAACTGGATATAGCCACATAACTAACTGGATATAGCCACATAACTAACTGAATATAGCCTACATAACTAACTGAATATAGCATACAGAACTAACTGAATATAGCCTACATAACTAACTGAATATAGCCACATAACTAACTGAATATAGCCTACATAACTAACTGGATATAGCCTACATAACTAACTGAATATAGCCACATAACTAACTGGATATAGCCCACATAACTAACTGAATATAGCCTACATAACTAACTGAATATAGCCTACATAACTAACTGAATATAGCCACATAACTAACTGGATATAGCCCACATAACTAACTGAATATAGCCTACATAACTAACTGAATATAGCCTACATAACTAACTGAATATAGCCACATAACTAACTGGATATAGCATACATAACTAACTGAATATAGCATACATAACTAACTGAATATAGCCACATAACTAACTGAATATAGCATACATAACTAACTGAATATAGCCACATAACTAACTGGATATAGCCACATAACTAACTGAATATAGCCACATAACTAACTGAATATAGCCACATAACTAACTGAATATAGCCACATAACTAACTGAATATAGCCTACATAACTAACTGAATATAGCATACATAACTAACTGAATATAGCCACATAACTAACTGAATATAGCCTACATAACTAACTGAATATAGCCAACATAACTAACTGAATATAGCCTAAATAACTAACTGAATATAGCCTACATAACTAACTGAATATAGCATACATAACTAACTGAATATAGCATACATAACTAACTGAATATAGCCACATAACTAACTGAATATAGCCTACATAACTAACTGAATATAGCCAACATAACTAACTGAATATAGCCTAAATAACTAACTGAATATAGCCACATAACTAACTGAATATAGCATACATAACTAACTGAATATAGCCACATAACTAACTGGATATAGCCACATAACTAACTGAATATAGCCACATAACTAACTGGATATAGCATACATAACTAACTGAATATAGCCACATAACTAACTGGATATAGCCACATAACTAACTGAATATAGCCTAAATAACTAACTGAATATAGCCACATAACTAACTGAATATAGCATACATAACTAACTGAATATAGCCACATAACTAACTGGATATAGCCACATAACTAACTGAATATAGCAACATAACTAACTGAATATAGCCTACATAACTAACTGAATATAGCCACATAACTAACTGGATATAGCATACATAACTAACTGAATATAGCATACATAACTAACTGAATATAGCCACATAACTAACTGAATATAGCCTACATAACTAACTGGATATAGCCTACATAACTAACTGAATATAGCCTACATAACTAACTGAATATAGCCTACATAACTAACTGAATATAGCCACATAACTAACTGGATATAGCCACATAACTAACTGAATATAGCCACATAACTAACTGAATATAGCCACATAACTAACTGAATATAGCCACATAACTAACTGAATATAGCCTACATAACTAACTGGATATAGCATACATAACTAACTGAATATAGCCACATAACTAACTGAATATAGCCTACATAACTAACTGAATATAGCCAACATAACTAACTGAATATAGCCTAAATAACTAACTGAATATAGCCACATAACTAACTGAATATAGCATACATAACTAACTGAATATAGCATACATAACTAACTGAATATAGCCACATAACTAACTGAATATAGCCTACATAACTAACTGAATATAGCCACATAACAAACTGAATATAGCCTACATAACTAACTGAATATAGCCACATAACTAACTGAATATAGCCTACATAACTAACTGAATATAGCCAACATAACTAACTGAATATAGCATACATAACTAACTGAATATAGCCACATAACTAACTGGATATAGCCACATAACTAACTGAATATAGCATACATAACTAACTGAATATAGCCACATAACTAACTGGATATAGCCACATAACTAACTGAATATAGCCACATAACTAACTGAATATAGCCTACATAACTAACTGAATATAGCCACATAACTAACTGAATATAGCCTACATAACTAACTGGATATAGCCTACATAACTAACTGAATATAGCCACATAACTAACTGAATATAGCCTACATAACTAACTGAATATAGCCACATAACTAACTGAATATAGCCACATAACTAACTGGATATAGCCACATAACTAACTGAATATAGCCACATAACTAACTGAATATAGCCTACATAACTAACTGGATATAGCCACATAACTAACTGAATATAGCCTAAATAACTAACTGAATATAGCCACATAACTAACTGAATATAGCCACATAACTAACTGAATATAGCCACATAACTAACTGAATATAGCCACATAACTAACTGAATATAGCCACATAACTAACTGGATATAGCCACATAACTAACTGAATATAGCCACATAACTAACTGAATATAGCCACATAACTAACTGAATATAGCCTAAATAACTAACTGAATATAGCCCACATAACTAACTGAATATAGCCTACATAACTAACTGGATATAGCCTACATAACTAACTGAATATAGCCACATAACTAACTGAATATAGCCTACATAACTAACTGGATATAGCCTACATAACTAACTGAATATAGCCTACATAACTAACTGAATATAGCCTACATAACTAACTGAATATAGCCTACATAACTAACTGAATATAGCCTACATAACTAACTGAATATAGCCACATAACTAACTGAATATAGCCTACATAACTAACTGGATATAGCCCACATAACTAACTGAATATAGCCTACATAACTAACTGGATATAGCCTACATAACTAACTGAATATAGCCTACATAACTAACTGGATATAGCCACATAACTAACTGAATATAGCCACATAACTAACTGAATATAGCCTAAATAACTAACTGAATATAGCCCACATAACTAACTGAATATAGCCACATAACTAACTGGATATAGCCTACATAACTAACTGAATATAGCCACATAACTAACTGAATATAGCCTACATAACTAACTGGATATAGCCTACATAACTAACTGAATATAGCCTACATAACTAACTGAATATAGCCTACATAACTAACTGAATATAGCCTACATAACTAACTGAATATAGCCTACATAACTAACTGAATATAGCCACATAACTAACTGAATATAGCCTACATAACTAACTGGATATAGCCCACATAACTAACTGAATATAGCCTACATAACTAACTGGATATAGCCACATAACTAACTGAATATAGCCACATAACTAACTGAATATAGCCACATAACTAACTGAATATAGCCACATAACTAACTGAATATAGCCTACATAACAAACTGAATATAGCCTAAATAACTAACTGAATATAGCCTACATAACTAACTGAATATAGCCTACATAACTAACTGAATATAGCCACATAACTAACTGAATATAGCCTACATAACAAACTGAATATAGCATACATAACTAACTGAATATAGCCACATAACTAACTGAATATAGCCACATAACTAACTGAATATAGTCTACATAACAAACTGAATATAGCATACATAACTAACTGAATATAGCCTACATAACTAACTGAATATAGCCTAAATAACTAACTGAATATAGCCCACATAACTAACTGAATATAGCCTACATAACTAACTGGATATAGCCTACATAACTAACTGAATATAGCCACATAACTAACTGAATATAGCCTACATAACTAACTGGATATAGCCTACATAACTAACTGAATATAGCCTACATAACTAACTGAATATAGCCTACATAACTAACTGAATATAGCCTACATAACTAACTGAATATAGCCTACATAACTAACTGAATATAGCCACATAACTAACTGAATATAGCCTACATAACTAACTGGATATAGCCCACATAACTAACTGAATATAGCCTACATAACTAACTGGATATAGCCTACATAACTAACTGAATATAGCCACATAACTAACTGAATATAGCATACATAACTAACTGAATATAGCCTACATAACTAACTGAATATAGCCTAAATAACTAACTGAATATAGCCCACATAACTAACTGAATATAGCCTACATAACTAACTGGATATAGCCTACATAACTAACTGAATATAGCCTACATAACTAACTGAATATAGCCTACATAACTAACTGAATATAGCCTACATAACTAACTGAATATAGCCTACATAACTAACTGAATATAGCCACATAACTAACTGAATATAGCCTACATAACTAACTGGATATAGCCCACATAACTAACTGAATATAGCCTACATAACTAACTGGATATAGCCTACATAACTAACTGAATATAGCCACATAACTAACTGAATATAGCATACATAACTAACTGAATATAGCCTACATAACTAACTGAATATAGCCTAAATAACTAACTGAATATAGCCCACATAACTAACTGAATATAGCCTACATAACTAACTGGATATAGCCTACATAACTAACTGAATATAGCCACATAACTAACTGAATATAGCCTACATAACTAACTGAATATAGCCTAAATAACTAACTGGATATAGCCTACATAACTAACTGAATATAGCCTACATAACTAACTGAATATAGCCTACATAACTAACTGAATATAGCATACATAACTAACTGAATATAGCCACATAACTAACTGAATATAGCCACATAACTAACTGAATATAGCCTACATAACTAACTGAATATAGCCTACATAACTAACTGAATATAGCCACATAACTAACTGAATATAGCCTACATAACTAACTGGATATAGCCACATAACAAACTGAATATAGCCACATAACTAACTGAATATAGCCTACATAACTAACTGAATATAGCCTACATAACTAACTGAATATAGCCTACATAACTAACTGAATATAGCCTACATAACTAACTGAATATAGCCTACATAACTAACTGAATATAGCCTACATAACTAACTGAATATAGCCACATAACTAACTGAATATAGCCTACATAACAAACTGAATATAGCATACATAACTAACTGAATATAGCCACATAACTAACTGAATATAGCCTAAATAACTAACTGAATATAGCCTACATAACTAACTGAATATAGCCACATAACTAACTGAATATAGCCTACATAACTAACTGAATATAGCCACATAACTAACTGAATATAGCCTACATAACTAACTGAATATAGCCTACATAACTAACTGAATATAGCATACATAACTAACTGAATATAGCCTACATAACTAACTGAATATAGCCTACATAACTAACTGAATATATTATACATAACTAACTGAATATAGCCACATTCGGCCCCCTTGAACTTTGCGACCTTGCCACATTTCAGGCTTCAAACATAAAGATATAAAACTGTATTTTTTTTGTGAAGAATCAACAACAAGTGGGACACAATCATGAAGTGGAACGACATTTATTGGATATTTCAAACTTTTTTAACAAATCAAAAACTGAAAAATTGGGCGTGCAAAATTATTCAGCCCCCTTAAGTTAATACTTTGTAGCGCCACCTTTTGCTGCGATTAAAGCTGTTAGTCGCTTGGGGTATGCCTCTATCAGTTTTGCACATCGAGAGACTGAAATTTTGTCCCATTACTCCTTGCAGCTCGAGCTCAGTGAGGTTGGATGGAGAGCATTTGTGAACAGCAGTTTTCAGTTCTTTCCACAGATTCTCGATTGGATTCAGGTCTGGACTTTGACTTGGCCATTCTAACACCTGGATATGTCTATTTTTGAACCATTCCATTGTAGATTTTGCTTTATGTTTTGGATCATTGTCTTGTTGAAAGACAAATCTCCGTCCCAGTCTCAGGTCTTTTGTAGACTCCATCAGGTTTTCTTCCAGAATGGTCCTGTATTTGGCTCCATCCATCTTCCCATCAATTTTAACCATCTTCCCTGTCCCTGCTGAAGAAAAGCAGGCCCAAACCATGATGCTGCCACCACCATGTTTGACAGTGGGGATGGTATGTTCAGGGTGATGAGCGGTGTTGCTTTTACGCCAAACATAACGTTTTGCATTGTTGCCAAAAAGTTCCATTTTGGTTTCATCTGACCAGAGCACCTTCTTCCACATGTTTGGTGTGTCTCCCAGGTGGCTTGTGGCAAACTTTAAACAACACTTTTTATGGATATCTTTAAGAAATGGCTTTCTTCTTGCCACTCTTCCATAAAGGCCAGATTTGTGCAATATACGACTGATTGTTGTCCTATGGACAGAGTCTCCCACGTCAGATGTAGATCTCTGCAGTTCATCCAGAGTGATCATGGGCCTCTTGGCTGCATCTCTGATCAGTCTTCTCCTTCTCCACTCTGGATGAGCTGAAAGTTTAGAGGGACGGCCAGGTCTTGGTAGATTTGCAGTGGTCTGATGCTCCTTCCATTTCAATATTATCGCTTGCACAGTGCTCCTTGGGATGTTTAAAGCTTGGGAAATCTTTTTGTATCCAAATCCGGCTTTAAACTTCTTCACAACAGTATCTCGGACCTGCCTGGTGTGTTCCTTGTTCTTCATGATGCTCTCTGCGCTTTTAACGGACCTCTGAGACTATCACAGTGCAGGTGCATTTATACGGAGACTTGATTACACACAGGTGGATTGTATTTATCATCATTAGTCATTTAGGTCAACATTGGATCATTCAGAGATCCTCACTGAACTTCTGGAGAGAGTTTGCTGCACTGAAAGTAAAAGGGCTGAATAATTTTGCAGGCCCAATTTTTCAGTTTTTGATTTGTTAAAAAAGTTTGAAATATCCAATAAATGTCGTTCCACTTCATGATTGTGTCCCACTTGTTGTTGTTTCTTCACAAAAAAATACAGTTTCATATCTTTATGTTTGAAGCCTGAAATGTGGCAAAAGGTCGCAAAGTTCAAGGGGGCCGAATACTTTCGCAAGGCACTGTAACTAACTGAATATAGCCTACATAACTAACTGAATATAGCCTACATAACTAACTGAATATAGCCTACATAACTAACTGAATATAGCATACATAACTAACTGAATATAGCCACATAACTAACTGGATATAGCCACATAACTAACTGAATATAGCCTACATAACTAAGTGAATATAGCCACATAACTAACTGAATATAGCCTACATAACTAACTGAATATAACCTACATAACTAACTGGATATAGCCTACATAACTAACTGAATATAGCCTACATAACTTCCTAGATATAGCCTACATAACTAACTGGATATAGCCTACATAACTAACTGGATATATCCTACATAACTATCTGAATATAGCCTACATAACTAACTGGATATAGCCTACATAACTAACTGAATATAGCCTGCATAACTAACTGAATATAGCCTAAATAACTAACTGAATATAGCCTACATAACTAACTGAATATAGCCTACATAACTAACTGAATATAGTCTACATAACTAACTGAATATAGCCTACATAACTAACTGGATATAGTCTACATAACTAACTGAATATAGCCTACATAACTAACTGAATATAGCCTACATAACTAACTGAATATAGCCTACATAAACAGCTGAATATAGCCTACATAACTAACTGAATATAGCCTACATAACTAACTGAATATAACCTACATAACTAACTGAATATAGCCTAAATAACTAACTGGATATAGCCTACATAACTAACTGAATATAGCCTACATAACTAACTGAATATAGTCTACATAACTAACTGAATATAGCCTACATAAACATCTGAATATAGCCTACATAACTAACTGAATATAGCCTACATAACTAACTGAATATAGTCTACATAACTAACTGAATATAGCCTACATAACTAACTGAATATAGCCTACATAACTAACTGAATATAGCAACATAACTAACTGAATATAGTCTACATAACTAACTGAATATAGCCTACATAAACAGCTGAATATAGCCTACATAACTAACTGAATATAGCCTACATAACTAACTGAATATAGCCTAAATAACTAACTGAATATAGCCTACATAACTAACTGAATATAGCCTACATAACTAACTGAATATAGCCTAAGTAACTAACTGAATATAGCCTACATAACTAACTGGATATAGCCACATAACTAACTGAATATAGCCTACATAACTAACTGGATATAGCCACATAACAAACTGAATATAGCTACATAACTAACTGAATATAGCCTACATAACTAACTGAATATAGCCTACATAACTAACTGAATATAGCCTACATAACTAACTGAATATAGCCTACATAACTAACTGAATATAGCCTACATAACTAACTGAATATAGCCTACATAACTAACTGAATATAGCCACATAACTAACTGAATATAGCCTACATAACAAACTGAATATAGCATACATAACTAACTGAATATAGCCACATAACTAACTGAATATAGCCTAAATAACTAACTGAATATAGCCTACATAACTAACTGAATATAGCCACATAACTAACTGAATATAGCCTACATAACTAACTGAATATAGCCACATAACTAACTGAATATAGCCTACATAACTAACTGAATATAGCCTACATAACTAACTGAATATAGCATACATAACTAACTGAATATAGCCTACATAACTAACTGAATATAGCCTACATAACTAACTGAATATATTATACATAACTAACTGAATATAGCCACATTCGGCCCCCTTGAACTTTGCGACCTTGCCACATTTCAGGCTTCAAACATAAAGATATAAAACTGTATTTTTTTTGTGAAGAATCAACAACAAGTGGGACACAATCATGAAGTGGAACGACATTTATTGGATATTTCAAACTTTTTTAACAAATCAAAAACTGAAAAATTGGGCGTGCAAAATTATTCAGCCCCCTTAAGTTAATACTTTGTAGCGCCACCTTTTGCTGCGATTAAAGCTGTTAGTCGCTTGGGGTATGCCTCTATCAGTTTTGCACATCGAGAGACTGAAATTTTGTCCCATTACTCCTTGCAGCTCGAGCTCAGTGAGGTTGGATGGAGAGCATTTGTGAACAGCAGTTTTCAGTTCTTTCCACAGATTCTCGATTGGATTCAGGTCTGGACTTTGACTTGGCCATTCTAACACCTGGATATGTCTATTTTTGAACCATTCCATTGTAGATTTTGCTTTATGTTTTGGATCATTGTCTTGTTGAAAGACAAATCTCCGTCCCAGTCTCAGGTCTTTTGTAGACTCCATCAGGTTTTCTTCCAGAATGGTCCTGTATTTGGCTCCATCCATCTTCCCATCAATTTTAACCATCTTCCCTGTCCCTGCTGAAGAAAAGCAGGCCCAAACCATGATGCTGCCACCACCATGTTTGACAGTGGGGATGGTATGTTCAGGGTGATGAGCGGTGTTGCTTTTACGCCAAACATAACGTTTTGCATTGTTGCCAAAAAGTTCCATTTTGGTTTCATCTGACCAGAGCACCTTCTTCCACATGTTTGGTGTGTCTCCCAGGTGGCTTGTGGCAAACTTTAAACAACACTTTTTATGGATATCTTTAAGAAATGGCTTTCTTCTTGCCACTCTTCCATAAAGGCCAGATTTGTGCAATATACGACTGATTGTTGTCCTATGGACAGAGTCTCCCACGTCAGATGTAGATCTCTGCAGTTCATCCAGAGTGATCATGGGCCTCTTGGCTGCATCTCTGATCAGTCTTCTCCTTCTCCACTCTGGATGAGCTGAAAGTTTAGAGGGACGGCCAGGTCTTGGTAGATTTGCAGTGGTCTGATGCTCCTTCCATTTCAATATTATCGCTTGCACAGTGCTCCTTGGGATGTTTAAAGCTTGGGAAATCTTTTTGTATCCAAATCCGGCTTTAAACTTCTTCACAACAGTATCTCGGACCTGCCTGGTGTGTTCCTTGTTCTTCATGATGCTCTCTGCGCTTTTAACGGACCTCTGAGACTATCACAGTGCAGGTGCATTTATACGGAGACTTGATTACACACAGGTGGATTGTATTTATCATCATTAGTCATTTAGGTCAACATTGGATCATTCAGAGATCCTCACTGAACTTCTGGAGAGAGTTTGCTGCACTGAAAGTAAAAGGGCTGAATAATTTTGCAGGCCCAATTTTTCAGTTTTTGATTTGTTAAAAAAGTTTGAAATATCCAATAAATGTCGTTCCACTTCATGATTGTGTCCCACTTGTTGTTGTTTCTTCACAAAAAAATACAGTTTCATATCTTTATGTTTGAAGCCTGAAATGTGGCAAAAGGTCGCAAAGTTCAAGGGGGCCGAATACTTTCGCAAGGCACTGTAACTAACTGAATATAGCCTACATAACTAACTGAATATAGCCTACATAACTAACTGAATATAGCCTACATAACTAACTGAATATAGCATACATAACTAACTGAATATAGCCACATAACTAACTGGATATAGCCACATAACTAACTGAATATAGCCTACATAACTAAGTGAATATAGCCACATAACTAACTGAATATAGCCTACATAACTAACTGAATATAACCTACATAACTAACTGGATATAGCCTACATAACTAACTGAATATAGCCTACATAACTTCCTAGATATAGCCTACATAACTAACTGGATATAGCCTACATAACTAACTGGATATATCCTACATAACTATCTGAATATAGCCTACATAACTAACTGGATATAGCCTACATAACTAACTGAATATAGCCTGCATAACTAACTGAATATAGCCTAAATAACTAACTGAATATAGCCTACATAACTAACTGAATATAGCCTACATAACTAACTGAATATAGTCTACATAACTAACTGAATATAGCCTACATAACTAACTGGATATAGTCTACATAACTAACTGAATATAGCCTACATAACTAACTGAATATAGCCTACATAACTAACTGAATATAGCCTACATAAACAGCTGAATATAGCCTACATAACTAACTGAATATAGCCTACATAACTAACTGAATATAACCTACATAACTAACTGAATATAGCCTAAATAACTAACTGGATATAGCCTACATAACTAACTGAATATAGCCTACATAACTAACTGAATATAGTCTACATAACTAACTGAATATAGCCTACATAAACATCTGAATATAGCCTACATAACTAACTGAATATAGCCTACATAACTAACTGAATATAGTCTACATAACTAACTGAATATAGCCTACATAACTAACTGAATATAGCCTACATAACTAACTGAATATAGCAACATAACTAACTGAATATAGTCTACATAACTAACTGAATATAGCATACATAACTAACTGAATATAGCCTACATAACTAACTGAATATAGCCTACATAACTAACTGAATATAGCCTAAATAACTAACTGAATATAGCCTACATAACTAACTGAATATAGCCTACATAACTAACTGAATATAGCCTAAGTAACTAACTGAATATAGCCTACATAACTAACTGAATATAGTCTACATAACTAACTGAATATAGCCTACATAAACAGCTGAATATAGCCACATAACTAACTGAATATAGCCTACATAACTAACTGAATATAGCCTAAAGAACTAACTGGATATAGCCTACATAACTAACTGAATATAGCCTACATAACTAACTGAATATAGCCTACATAACTAACTGAATATAGCCACATAACTAACTGAATATAGCCTACATAACTAACTGAATATAGCCACATAACTAACTGAATATAGCCTACATAACTAACTGAATATAGCCTACATAACTAACTGAATATAGCCTACATAACTAACTGAATATAGCCACATAACTAACTGAATATAGCCTACATAACTAACTGAATATAGCCTACATAACTAACTGAATATAGCCCACATAACTAACTGAATATAGCCTACATAACTAACTGAATATAGCATACATAACTAACTGAATATAGCCTACATAACTAACTGAATATAGCCTACATAACTAACTGAATATAGCATACATCACTAACTGAATATAGCCTAAATAACTAACTGGATATAGTCTACATAACTAACTGAATATAGCATACATAACTAACTGAATATAGCCTAAATAACTAACTGGATATAGTCTACATAACTAACTGAATATAGCCTACATAACTAACTGAATATAGCCTACATAACTAACTGAATATAGCCTACATAACTAACTGAATATAGCCACATAACTAACTGAATATAGCCTACATAACTAACTGAATATAGCCTACATAACTAACTGAATATAGCCACATAACTAACTGAATATAGCCTACATAACTAACTGAATATAGCATACATAACTAACTGAATATAGCCTACATAACTAACTGAATATAGCCTACATAACTAACTGAATATAGCATACATCACTAACTGAATATAGCCTAAATAACTAACTGGATATAGTCTACATAACTAACTGAATATAGCATACATAACTAACTGAATATAGCCTAAATAACTAACTGGATATAGTCTACATAACTAACTGAATATAGCCTACATAACTAACTGAATATAGCCTACATAACTAACTGATTATAGCCTACATAACTAACTGAATATAGCATACATAACTAACTGAATATAGCCTACATAACTAACTGAATATAGTCTACATAACTAACTGAATATAGCATACATAACTAACTGAGTATAGCCACATAACTAACTGAATATAGCCTACATAACTAACTGAATATAGCATACATAACTAACTGAATATAGCCTACATAACTAACTGAATATAGCCTACATAACTAACTGAATATAGCCACATAACTAACTGAATATAGCCTACATAACTAACTGGATATAGCCTACAGAACTGACTGAATATAGCCTACAGAACTGACTGAATATAGCCTACAACATTGAGTCATTATTGGGGGAAATGGAAGTTGAAAAAAAAATATCTCTTTTGACATGAAAGCTGGATATCTTTTATATTGCCTTGTCATCCCTTGTCATCCCCTGTCATCCAATGCTGGATAGAGTTTCCAAAGCATGTCGAAGTCTGAATGGAATCAAAAGAAGAGAATGGGCCTGGGACAAAGACTACCCATCTGAGACTGAGAAATGGACCTCTTCATACCTTCTTGCATTTCCAATCACCCCGAGCTATGGCGTGCAGGAATGCCATAATATGTCACCATGACGACAAGTAATCTATACTCACAGAAGTGAACATCCCTTGACCCCTGACCTCAAAAGTATGCATGGCATGTTGATGAGTTAGGTCTCCATTTTCATTGTTGCTTTTAGCATGAGCAGTTTGTGTTATGTACAAGGTGAATTTGACAGTCCGACTAAGATCGCTCACACAGCTTTGGCCAGAAAAGGAGTTCACATTTACAGTCTTCTCTCTGAGAGCGGAAACCTAAATGTATACTGGTGAAAGAGTTAAATATGCTGTGAGAGTGAGACGTGACATATCAAAATAGAACCATGTCCCAGAGTTCCGACAATATGTACCATTAATCAGTAAATAAAGGGTACGTCAGTGTTCCAAGATTAAATCGCTGAAGTTAAATGTCAATTTAATTTAAACAATCCTTCCCTGGTAAGTTCCTTCTGATGCAGACTGGGAAACGACTGCCAGGGAAAAAGCCTGAATAGAAATATCTTCTAAAAACAAACCCTGTTTTATATGACAGACATTCCTTACTCAATCTGTGTTTGAGTTTTATCAGCACTGTAACCCTTTCAACTAGGACTGAAAATCATCAGGCATGATGGACTGTCACGGGGTTCCTTCAACTAGGACTGAAAATCATCAGGCATGATTGACTGTCACGGGGTTCCTTCAACTAGTTCCAGAAACATACGTCAAGGGTGTATGAGCTGGATCTATACCAATCACATCATTCAAATGATCCCCCAATAAACCATTACAAAGCCTTCCATCAGATCATAATGTATTCTAAGACCTGTTATAAGCATTCATAACAGCTCATAGCACCTTATATCAGCCTTTATTTAGGCATGAATCTCTAAATGTACATTCGTAATGCATAACAAGGAAATATAACACTGATGTAGAACTGAATAAAGGCGATCTTACATTTACATTTTAGTCATAGTATGCGCTCTTACCCAGAATGCATCTTACAATGTACACGCCCACACACCCAAAACAAGCCACTTGCTCTAAAAACCACATAACTATTTAAGAAAGGGGCATGCAGTTAACCTTTAGATCCACAGAGGTCATGTTAACCGAGAGCAGGTGTGAAACAAAGAGGGCACCGGCTCCACACATTCCAGAATCCTGACCTTGGCCAATAGGAAATGCCATTGGGGTCAAACCTGACAACATGCTTCACTGACCTCCCCTTCCAGCATGGAGCCCTAGACTAAACGTCTCCAGGACGACAGTGTTTAAGAGCTCTCATTGGCCGAGGCCAGATGTCTTTTACTGGTTGCTCCAGTAGACCTACTACTTCAGCTCCCTCAAAATAATCATGCTCCTGTTCTTGTAAATCGTAGACAGTTATTCTATGTTTTGGCGTGCCCTCTGTGAAGAAGAAGGGAGAGATGTACTTAATATTTCTCCCTTCACTTGTTCACTTTAAAGGGTAGAGTTTAGTTTGACGGATGAGCCTGTGAAATGTGGGCATGTCAGTGTTGGCAAACGAAGCACGCCATCGTTAAGTAACATGCCATGTTCACGAAACCTTGGCTGGCCAGCGGTTTGTCTTAGTTCTGCCTCGCTGCTCTCTTTTTGTTTTTGTTTTTATGAATGGTTAGTAGTAATTACCGCAGGACTCCCATCTATCCTATGACATGTATAAGATAGAGAAACCTCACCGCTGGGAAAGTACGATAACTTTAAACAGGTCCTATTGAACATCTGTTGGAAAGCATTTGCTAATGTACGTGTATGGCATAAAATCATTTGAGTTATGTTTTGGTCTACCAACCTCTGTTAAAGCCTTTCATGCTGATTAGACCGAAACAGTGACTTCATTTTCAATAAAAAGGTTCAACTTAGGCTAGCAATCTGTTTTTGGGAATGTCTCCAGCACACCTGCACGAGTCTTACTACTGAAGATGTATGAATGAGTGTATCCCTTATTAAATGGACAAAAAGAGGAATTAAAGATCTACAAGGGAGGAGACAGCTGCAGTGAATCATGAGATATTATAGGCAAATGCATCAAATGGTCTTAGCTTCCTCATCCTGTCTGAGGGCCTCTGTAGTGTGATGAACTCAGTGGCTCATTTATTTAGAGCGAGGGGCCGTTGAGCACACAAGGCCAGCTGACGGCAGTGTGTGTGTGTGTGTTTGTGTGTGCGTGTGCGTGTTTGTTTGGGGGTCCTGAACCCTGTCACTCACCAGGGTCACTCATAGACCCGGGGAAAGCGACATTATGATGTGGAATTGAACTGGGGTCCGACTTCCATTGTGGCTTCCTGTCACATAGAGACAAATTATATCTCAAACATGATATCTGTTTTGTGATGGTGTGACTCAGATTGACAAATGACACCTCTATTTACTGAATGCTTCGAGGCAGCGTTGTCATGACACTACACCCTGGAGATGGGCTGTATCTTGTAGTCTTTCTTTATATGATGGAAATGGCCCAGAGGAAACACAGCATTCTGCATTCCACAGTCTGTCTGTCAGACTGCCAAAACAAACAGCATCCTGGTGCTAAAACATGGATGGGCATCGTTCCTATTCATTCTCTTCTCATCACAGGCATTTTTCAGCTGACTGTGGGGTAAGGTTGATCAGATAACTGGCCTTAAATTATTTTCCTGAATACTGGTATGTGTCTGAATGCGCGTCCTTGCTTTGGTATCTAGTGAGATATGACTGGGAACTACCCAACTGTGCTATTTTGTGTGTTTTTTCACGTTGTTTGTAACTTATTTTGCCCATAATGTTGATGCTACCATCTCTTATGGCTGAAAAGAGCTTCTGGATATCAGAACAGCGATTACTCACCTCGAACTGCACAAATATTTTTTCTTTAGTGATTCTGACTCGAAGGATATAATGCTGCTCTCGGACAAGCCCCAAATCCCCATGAAGAAAAGAAGGAGATACAGGGGGCGCAGATCAGGGTGCCTTGTGAGAATTCGTCTGTGAGTGGGTAACCCGCCTCTACCATCCGTTCTATTGGCCAACGTGCAATCACTGGAGAATGAACTGGATGAGCTCCGTTCGACAATATCCTACCAATGGGACATTAAAAACTGTAATATTTTATGTTTCACCGAGTTGTGGCTGAACTACAACATGGATAATATACAGTTGGCTGGGTTTTCCTTGCATCGGCAGGACAGAACAGGTACGTCCGGTAAGACGAGGGATGGGGGTGTGTGTCTATTTGTCAATAACAGCTGGTGCGCGATGTCTAATATTAAGGTCTCGAGGTATTTCTCGCCTGAGATAGAGTACCTCATGATAAGCTGTAGATCACACTATTACCAAGAGAGTTTGCATCTATATTTTCCGTGGCCGTCTATTTACCACCACAAACCAACGCTGGCACTAAGACTGCACTCAACGAGCTGTATGAGGCCATAAGCAAACAAGAAAATGCTCATCTAGAAGCGACGCTCCTAGTGGCCGGGGACTTTAATGCAGGCAAACTTAAATCAGTTTTACCTAATTTCGACCAGCATGTCACATGTGCAACCAGAGAAAAAAAACACTACACCTTTACTCCACACACAGATGCACGCACAAATCTCTCCCTCACCCTTCATTTGGCAAATCTGACCATAATTTTATCCTCCTGATTCCTGTTTACAAGCGAAAACTAAAGCAGGAAGTACCAGTGACTTACTCAATACGGAAGTGGTCAGATGGTGCAGATGCTACGCTACACGACAGATGCTATGCTGTTTCGCTAGCACAGACTGGAATATGCTCTGGGATTCATCCAATGGCATTGAGGAGTATACCACCTCAGTCACAGTAAGTGCATCGACGATGTCTTCCCAACAGTGACCGTGCGTACACATCCCAACCAGAAGCCATGGATTACAGGCAACATCCGCACTGAGCTAAAGGCTAGAGCTGCCACTTTCAAGAAGCGGGACACGAATCCGGACACTTATAAGTAATCCCACTATGCCCTCAGACAAACCATCAAACAGGCAAAGCGTCAATACAGGAATAAGACTAAGGTAACAACACATCTGCCACGCTGATCCTCAACACTGGGCCCCTCAGGGGTGCATGCTTAGTCCCGTCCTGTACTCCCTGTTCACCCACGACTGTGTGGCCAAGCACCACTCCAAACACCATCATTAAGTTTGCTGATGACCCAATGGTAGTAGGCCTGGTCACTGACAACGATGAGACAGCCTATAGGGAGGAGTTCTGAGACTTGGCAGTGTGCTGCCAGGACAACAACCTCTCCCTCTACGTGAGAAAACATGCCCCCATTCACATCGATGGGGCTGTAGTGGAGTGGGTTGAGTGTTTAAAGTTCCTTTGTGTGCACATCACCAACAAACTATCATGGTCCAAACACACCAAGAAAGTTGGGAAGAGGGCACGACAACGCCTTTTCCCCCTCAGGAGACTGAAAAGATTTGTCATGGATCCCCAGATCCTCAAAACGTTCTACAGCTGCACCATCGAGAGCATCCTGACTGGTTGCATCATTGCCTGGTATGGCAACTGCTCAGCATCCGACCGTAAGGCGCTACAGAGGGTGTGCGTATGGCCTAATACATTACTGGGGCCAAGCTTCCTGACATCCAGGACCTCTATACTGGGTGGTGTCAGAGGAAGGCCCAACAAATTGTCAAAGACTCCAATCACCCAAGTCTGAGACTGTACTTTTATTTATTTTTTTCACCTTTATTTAACCAGGTAGGCCAGTTGAGAACAAGTTCTCATATACAACTGCGACCTGGCCGCCCAGACTACCGCAAGAGAAATGGTAGCGGAGTGCCAACTTTAGGTCCAAAAGGCTCCTTTACATCTTCTACCCCCAAGCCATAAGATTGCTGAACAATGAATCAAATGGCCACCCAGACTATTTGCATTGACCCCCCCCCCCACCCCCCCCCCCCCCCCCCACACCTTTGTTTTCACACTGATGCTACTCGCTGTTGTCATGACGTTGGCCTGGGGGTTAGGTTTATGACAGTCATAAATACCTCTTCCCCCCTTTTTCCTCTTTCTACCCTACTGAGGATACATTTGCAGAACCCTTGGTTAACATAGAGATTCTGGGAACATCAGAAGGTGGGGGGGAAATGAACTATATTCTGGTAATCCGACCAATTGAGCTTATGCGGTGGTACTTAATGAATATGATGTCAGTTCGGTTGTCATCTGAGACATTCTCATCAATGATAAGATGACATAAACTCTACAGTGAAAAGTCTACACATCAGAGTTATCGGATTCACATGGAATTGTTGTTCAATTTAAATGTTTGAATATGAAATTATTCGTGTTGGGATGAAATGTGATTTTAGCTTCTAAAATGTGAGATTTGGGTTTTCATAAGATTGGCCTCTGCTCAATCAGTGGCCCCTGTGAAGGGACATGGGCTATAAAACTTTTCAAACACGCCCTCCTCTCCCTTCCTATATAAGCCCTTGACGACAATATAACCTCCTGTTCCGAGGACGTGAGGACGACGGTCCTATGTCAGAATGGTTCAGATAATAACTACAAAACGTGAGCTTTGGTTGCGAATGGTATGAACTTTGAACTCTTATCCACAACAGAAGTGATACCTCCTAGCCGTTGAGTTAGCAACAGCAGATGCAAACGAGGGCAAGGAAAGAACAGACAGTATCCCGTCTATCACCCAACAACGTTACTACAACGTATCCAATTGACAACCAGAGACATTCTTTAAAGGACTCGGTTGGGCAACACGGCCTTCCATCTACCACCAACCTACCGAAGCGCAGAGTAATTATTTATTGCATTTTCCTTTTCCAAATGGGTGGTAATTTAGAATGCATATGATACTGTATTTACGATAGCACAGCTTCTTTCCTTTGCTCCTCAGTCTTCCCGCTCTTTCACTCAAACCCAGCCATTTTGTGTAACAAGCTGTCATATCTGTTCCGCCTGCTAGGGACGTTTTCCTTTATGATGTAATTTCTAATCAAGTTATGATTTAATTATGTGTATGTGTAATTCTGTGTGATTAGTTAGGTATTTAGTAAATAAATAATTAAACCCAATTTTCTATTGCTGATTCAAATTCTTAGCCAGGGTTCATGCAGATGACCAATAATTTACAACTTTCAGATGAGACTGAATTAAGGTGAGGATTAATATTGACTGCTACTGATGTAAAATATTACTATGTCTTTAAGAGTTTATTCGGAAGATAACAGCTCTATAAATATTATTTTGTGGTGCCCGACTCTCTAGTTAATTACATTTACATGATTAGCTCAATCAGGTAATATTAATTACAGATAAATGATTTTATAGAATAGCATGTCATATCACTTGATCCGGCATAGCCAAAGACACAACACTGTTCGTTATCTATGCATAGTCATTTTACCCTTACCTACATGTACAAATGACCTTAACTAACCTGGACCCCTGCACATTGACTCGGTACCTGTACCCCCTGGATATAGCCTCATTATTGTTATTTTATCGTGCTACTTTTTGGATTTTTGGATTTTTTTACTTTAGTTTACTTAGTAAATATTTTCTTAACTATATTTTCTTAAAACTGCATTGTTGGTTAAGGGCTTGTAAGTAAGCATTTCACTGTTAGGTCTACACCTGTTGGATTCAGTATTTCACTGTTAGGTCTACACCTGTTGTATTCAGCATTTCACTGTAAGGTCTACTACACCTGTTGTATTCAGCATTTCACTGTAAGGTCTACTACACTTGTTGTATTCAGCATTTCACTGTAAGGTCTACTACACCTGTTATATTCAGCATTTCACTGTAAGGTCTACTACACCTGTTATATTCAGCATTTCACTGTACGGTCTACTACACCTGTTGTATTCAGCATTTCACTGTTAGGTCTACTACACCTGTTGTATTCAGTATTTCACTGTTAGGTCTACTACACCTGTTGTATTCAGCATTTCACTGTAAGGTCTACTACACCTGTTGTATTCAGCATTTCACTGTTAGGTCTACTACACCTGTTGTATTCAGCATTTCACTGTAAGGTCTACTACACCTGTTGTATTCAGCATTTCACTGTTAGGTCTACTACACCTGTTGTATTCAGCATTTCACTGTTAGGTCTACTACACCTGTTGTATTCAGCATTTCACTGTTAGGTCTGCACCTGTTGTATTCATGTGACAAATAACATTTGATTTGATTTGACTAAACACTGTAAGACTCTTCCTGAACCATGACATGAAAACTATAGGCTACCATGGTGTTGAGGGACCAAAGTCTTATATTACACTGAAAAAGCTAGAATAGTGGAAACAACAGACAGTGGTGCAAACACTCCACAGACTGATCCTGAAACAGTCTATGATTCTGAGAAAATATGTTGCTTTAATTCTAATGCTTCTCTGGGTACGATATTCTGTTGCCAAAAAGTATACTTAGCAAAACAAAATGTATGAGGTGAATTAAACAGAATCTAAACTATTTATCTGATTATACTGTGTAACTGGATACTTGTTTTGTTGGCATTTTGCATCATTTCCTTTCCCATTGTGCTGGTATGCATGCAGGTATTTTCTATTCAATTGCATACCACACATTAATAACACCATCATTATCATTACCCCAACACTGAAATATACATGGTATCCACTCAACCACATGTCTTAATGGGTGGATTCAGACAAATGATTTTGATATATGGGAGTGGTAATATGGAGTGTAGTCTCTGGGGTAGTTAATCCACCATTTTAAAAAGCACAGTATAACCATGGCAACCTAAGGTGATTTTCGATGATCTTTTTCTCAGTCCTTGTATTTGTTGTTCCCCTGTGGTGATAGTTTAGGTTCACTGAAAGATCGCGGTAACAAAAAGACTGGTGAGCTATTTTAGGTAATTGTCTGGTGACGTATCACTCATTCAACCATCTCATCACAGACACGACCTACAGTAAGGGCTAGATTCAATTCATATCGCTAAGAGGAGCTCAACTTTCAGTCATGTGCAAAGAAAGCCAGAAGCAATTAAGCTCAGGAATATAAATGTTGTTTATCACAAGGAATAAAATGACCAGTTAGAGCTAGGGTTAGGGTTAGGGTTGAGGCTAAGGTTAGGTTTGAACCAGGATATGGATATGAAGCTTGTAAGGGCGTTCGTCTGTAGGAGGAAGAGAAACGGACCAAAGCGCAGCGTGGTGGTTATTCATGTTTTAATAAATCACTACACATGAACAAACTAACAAAAACAAGAAATGTGAAAACGCAAAACAGTCCTATCCTGTGACAACAAACACAGTGACAGGAACAATCACCCCCAAACACACAGTGAAACCCAGGCTACCTAAGTATGATTCTCAATCAGAGACAACTAATGACACCTGCCTCTGATTGAGAACCATACTAGGCCGAAAACATAGAAATGCCCCAAAACATAGAAAAACAAACATAGACTGCCCACCCAACTCACGCCCTGACCATACTAAATAAATACAAAACAACAGAAATAGAGGTCAGAACGTGACAGTACCCCCCCCCCCCAAAGGTGCGGACTCCGGCCGCAAAACCTTGACCTATAGGGGAGGGTCTGGGTGGGCGTCTGTCCGCGGTGGCGGCTCTGGCGCGGGACGCGGACCCCACTTCACCATTGTCTTAGTCCGCCTTATTGTCCGCCTCCCTGGCTTACTCACCATGGCCACCCCTCTCAATGACCCCACTGGACAGAGGGGCTGCTCGGGACAGAGGGGCAGCTCGGGACAGAGGTGAAGCAGCTGCTAGGGACAGAGGGACAACTGCTCGGGACAGAGGGACAACTGCTCGGGACAGAGGGGCGATAGCAGCTCGGGACAGAGGGGCGATAGCTGCTCGGGACAGAGGGGCGGCAGCTGCTCGGGACAGAGGGGCAGCTGCTCGGGACAGAGGGACAGCTGCTCGGGACAGAGGGACAGCTGCTCGGGACAGAGGGACAGCTGCTCGGGACAGAGGGACAGCTGCTCGGGACAGAGGGGTGGCAGCAGCTTGGGACAGAGGGGCGACAGCTGCTCTGGACAGAGGGGCAGCTGCTCGGGCGGCCCCTGGCTGACTGACGGCACTGGCGGCCCCTGGCTTACTGGCGGCCCCTGGCTGACTGGCGGCACTGGCGGCCCCTGGCTTACTGGCGGCCCCTGGCTTACTGGCGGCACTGGCGGCCCCTGGCTGACTGGCGGCACTGGCGGCCCCTGGCTGACTGGCGGCACTGGCGGCCCCTGGATGACTGGCGGCACTGGCGGCCCCTGGCTGACTGGCGGCACTGGCGGCCCCTGGCTGACGGGCGGCACTGGCGGCTCCTGGCAGACGGGCGGCACTGGCGGCACTGGGCAGACGGGCGGCGCTGGGCAGACGGGCGGCGCTGGCGGCGCTGGGCAGACGGACGGCGCTGGCGCCGCTGGGCAGACGGGCGGCGTTGGCGGCGCTGGGCAGACGGGAGGCTCAGCTGGCGCTGGGCAGACGGGAAGCTCAGCTGGCGCTGGGCAGACGGGAAGCTCAGCTGGCGCTGGGCAGACGGGAAGCTCCGGCAATGCTGGAGAAGAGGAAGGCCCTGGTAGCGCCGGAGAGGCGGGAGACTCCGGCAGCGGCGCCGGACAGGCGGGAGGCTCCGGCAGAGGCGCCTGACAGGCGGGAGGCTCCGGCAGAGGCGCCGGACAGGCGGGAGGCTCCGGCAGCGGCGCCGGACAGGCGGGAGGCTCCGGCAGCGGCGCCGGACAGGCGGGAGGCTCCGGCAGAGGCGCCGGCCAGGCGGGAGGCTCCGGCAGAGGCGCCGGACAGGCGGGAGGCTCCGGCAGAGGCGCCGGACAGGCGGGAGGCTCCGGCAGCGGCGCCGGACAGGCGGGAGGCTCCGGCAGAGGCGCCGGACAGGCGGGAGGCTCCGGCAGAGGCGCCGGACAGGCGGGAGGCTCCGGCAGCGGCGCCGGACTGAGTAGCTCTCGTAGCGCCGAACAGGCGGGAGACTCCGGCAGCGCTGGAGAGGAGGAAGGCTCTGGTAGCGCCGGAGAGGCGGGAGACTCCGGCAGCGCTGGAGAGGAGAGAGCCCCTGCAAGGATGGGCCGGAGAGACAGCCTGGTACGGGGAGCTGCCACCGGAGGGCTGGTGCGTGGAGGTGGTGACGGATAGACCGGGCCGTGCAGGCGCACTGGAGCTCTTGAGCACCGAGCCTGCCCAACCTTACCCGGTTGAATGGTCCCGGTCGCCCTGCCAGTGCGGCGAGGTGGAATAGCCCGCACTGGGCTATGCAGGCGAACCGGGGACACGTGCGCAAGGCTGGTGCCATGTAAGCCGGCCCAAGGAGACGCACTGGAGACCAGATGCGTAGAGCCGGCTTCATGGCACTTGGCTCGATGCCCACTCTAGCCCGTCCGATACGCGGAGCTGGAATGTACCGCACCGGGCTGTGCACCCGCACTGGGGACACCGTGCGCTCCACAGCATAACACGGTGCCTGCCCGGTCTCTCTAGCCCCCCGGTAACCACAGGAAGTTGGCTCAGGTCTCCTACCTGGCGTAGCCATACTCCCTGTTAGCCCCCCCCCCAAGACATTTTTGGGGCTGACTCCCGGGCTTCCTTGCCAACCGTGTTCCCTCATATCGCCGGCTCCTCTCTCCGGCTGCCTCTGCTCTCCTCGCTGCCTCCACCTGTTCCCATGGAAGGCGATCCTTTTGTGGTGGGTGATTCTGTAAGGGCGTTCGTCTGTAGGAGGAAGAGAAACGGACCAAAGCGCAGCGTGGTGGTTATTCATGTTTTAATAAATCACTACACATGAACAAACTAACAAAAACAAGACATGTGAAAACGCAAAACAGTCCTATCCTGTGACAACAAACACAGTGACAGGAACAATCACCCCCAAACACACAGTGAAACCCAGGCTACCTAAGTATGATTCTCAATCAGAGACAACTAATGACACCTGCCTCTGATTGAGAACCATACTAGGCCGAAAACATAGAAATGCCCCAAAACATAGAAAAACAAACATAGACTGCCCACCCAACTCACGCCCTGACCATACTAAATAAATACAAAACAACAGAAATGGAGGTCAGAACGTGACAAAGCTAGAGTTAGGGTTATGATTGAGGCTAAGGTTAGGTTTGAACCAGGATATGGATATGAAGCTCGGGTTAGGGTTATGATTGAGGCTAAGGTTAGGTTTGAACCAGGATATGGATATGAAGCTAGGGTTAGGGTTAGGGTTGAGGCTAAGGTTAGGGATGAACCAGGATATGGATATGAAGCTCGGGTTAGGGTTAGGGTTGAGGCTAAGGTTAGGTTTGAACCAGGATATGGATATGAAGCTCGGGTTAGGGTTAGGATTGAGGCTAAGGTTAGGTTTGAACCAGGATATGGATATGAAGCTAGAGTTAGGGTTAGGTTTGAGGCTAAGGTTAGGTTTGAACCAGGATATGGATATGAAGCTCGGGTTAGGGTTAGGATTGAGGCTAAGGTTAGGGATGAACCAGGATATGGATATGAAGCTAGGGTTAGGGTTAGGATTGAGGCTAAGGTTAGGTTTGAACCAGGATATGGATATGAAGTTAAGGTTAGGATTAGGATTGAGGCTAAGGTTAGGGATGAACCAGGATGTGGATATGAAGCTAAGGTTAGGATTAGGATTGAGGCTAAGGTTAGAGATGAACCAGGATATGGATATGAAGCTCGGGTTAGGGTTAGGAATGAGGCTAAGGTTAGGTTTGAACCAGGATATGGATATGAAGCTAGAGTTAGGGTTAGGTTTGAGGCTAAGGTTAGGTTTGAACCAGGATATGGATATGAAGCTCGGGTTAGGGTTAGGGTTGAGGCTAAGGTTAGGTTTGAACCAGGATATGGATATGAAGCTCGGGTTAGGGTTAGGGTTGAGGCTAAGGTTAGGGATGAACCAGGATATGGATATGAAGCTAAGGTTAGGATTAGGATTGAGGCTAAGGTTAGGGATGAACCAGGATATGGATATGAAGCCCGGGTTAGGGTTAGGGTTGAGGCTAAGGTTAGGTTTGAACCAGGATATGGATATGAAGCTTGGGTTAGGATTAGTTGATCCCAAGTTTTATTTCTCAAGCCGTATGACAGACCTCGGGTGGAAAGCGCTAGTGGAAGTTATTAGCCCTTTGCTGTTTCATTTGTCTCAGGATTCTGTACCCTTATGTCTTCCTGGTTGGGGACAGTCTATGGAGAAGACCCGTTCATAATTATACATATTTGAAATCCATCAAAATCCATCAGCAGCACAAAGCATCACATTTTCCATGTACCAGCTTCCTCTCTAGGAGCAACATTTACCCCCAAACTGTAAACCTCAACATTAAACCCATTAAATCCAGCCCCCAGTCAGAGAATGAAGTGGCCCATCTCAGCGTGGTCAAGGGAGGCCGTCATCATTAACTCTACTTGTCTCTCCCTGGCTCGGTGGTCTTTCTCCCACTCATCTGTTCTCTTAGCCTGTAATTAATAACAGTGCGCTAACAGGGCCTCGCATGGTCCCATCCATCACTGTCTCCAGACTCAACCACCCAGCCACCCTCAAACCACGGCTCAATAGGACACCGACAAGAAACCCTGTTGGAGGAGAAAGGAATGGAGAAAAGGACCTCGGGCCGTACACATTCTCATTCATCATCACACACACCCACACACAGCCAGCCAGTCGGCGGTCGTTGGAGAAGGGGATGGATGAAGTGTGTGTGTGTGTGTGTGTGTGTGTACGTGGTTGTGGCGCCTTGCTTCACCACAGAGAAACCCGATAGGGGTGCTGATTAGAAAGAACAATATCTAACGCCTGTAGTGGCGGTGGCCTGACCAAACCACTAATGTGAACCAGCACTAACACACTGAGGAAACTCAACCTGACACCTCTTCAACCTCTGAGATGACACCTCCTAACAAACTGAGGAAACTCAACCCGACACCTCTTCAACATTTGAGATGACACCTCCTAACACACTGAGGAAACTCAACCCAACACCACTTCAACATCTGAGATGACACCTCCTAACACTTGCCACAAGGAACTTTCTCTGGCTTTTACAAGAGACTGGTTCAGACTGATTGGCTGAAGGGAATGTGTGGGGCTCCAAGCCTTTTGAGGAAGCTCTTGTTCAGATATTCTATATAATCTAACTGGTATTTGAGACTGTCTGGACTTTCAGTTGACTATCATTAACACCACTCAGGTGGTGTAGAATACGGCCAGTCCATCTACATCTGCCAGTTGTAAAGACCAGTCTCTTTTCAGCCTCCTGCCACTGATCAATCCCATGTCACTGTGGCAACCATGCTACTATAGTGTATAAATAGAGGGCTCTGGGTCTGTAAACACAGAGTGGAGCCAGGCTGTCAGTCTAAGTACCATTAATGGTGTGCTAGCCATTGGTTATTGGTTTCTATACTGCTGCCACTACGCATTAACTACCATAGACACTTCAATGACCAGGTTAGACCAGGGGTATTAACTACCATAGACACTTCAATGACCAGGTTAGACCAGGGGTATTAACTACCATAGACACTTCAATGACCAGGGGTATTAACTACCATAGACACTTCAATGACCAGGGGTATTAACTACCATGGACACTTCAATGACCAGGTTAGACCAGGGGTATTAACTACCATAGACACTTCAATGACCAGGGGTATTAACTACCATGGACACTTCAATGACCAGGTTAGACCAGGGGTATTAACTACCATAGACACTTCAATGACCAGGGGTATTAACTACCATAGACACTTCAATGACCAGGTTAGACCAGGGGTATTAACTACCATAGACACTTCAATGACCAGGGGTATTAACTACCATAGACACTTCAATGACCAGGTTAGACCAGGGGTATTAACTACCATAGACACTTCAATGACCAGGTTAGACCAGGGGTATTAACTACCATAGACACTTCAATGACCAGGTTAGACCAGGGGTATTAACTACCATAGACACTTCAATGACCAGGTTAGACCAGGGGTATTAACTACCATAGACACTTCAATGACCAGGGGTATTAACTACCATAGACACTTCAATGACCAGGTTAGACCAGGGGTATTAACTACCATAGACACTTCAATGACCAGGTTAGACCAGCGGTATTAACTACCATAGACACTTCAATGACCAGGTTAGACCAGGGGTATTAACTACCATAGACACTTCAATGACCAGGTTAGACCAGGGGTATTAACTACCATAGACACTTCAATGACCAGGGGTATTAACTACCATAGACACTTCAATGACCAGGGGTATTAACTACCATGGACACTTCAATGACCAGGTTAGACCAGGGGTATTAACTACCATAGACACTTCAATGACCAGGGGTATTAACTACCATGGACACTTCAATGACCAGGTTAGACCAGGGGTATTAACTACCATAGACACTTCAATGACCAGGGGTATTAACTACCATAGACACTTCAATGACCAGGTTAGACCAGGGGTATTAACTACCATAGACACTTCAATGACCAGGGGTATTAACTACCATAGACACTTCAATGACCAGGTTAGACCAGGGGTATTAACTACCATAGACACTTCAATGACCAGGTTAGACCAGGGGTATTAACTACCATAGACACTTCAATGACCAGGTTAGACCAGGGGTATTAACTACCATAGACACTTCAATGACCAGGTTAGACCAGGGGTATTAACTACCATAGACACTTCAATGACCAGGGGTATTAACTACCATAGACACTTCAATGACCAGGTTAGACCAGGGGTATTAACTACCATAGACACTTCAATGACCAGGTTAGACCAGCGGTATTAACTACCATAGACACTTCAATGACCAGGTTAGACCAGGGGTATTAACTACCATAGACACTTCAATGACCAGGGGTATTAACTACCATAGACACTTCAATGACCAGGTTAGACCAGGGGTATTAACTACCATGGACACTTCAATGACCAGGTTAGACCAGGGGTATTAACTACCATAGACACTTCAATGACCAGGTTAGACCAGGGGTATTAACTACCATAGACACTTCAATGACCAGGTTAGACCAGGGGTATTAACTACCATAGACACTTCAATGACCAGGTTAGACCAGGGGAATTAACTACCATGGACACTTCAATGACATGGGGTATTAACTACCATAGATACTTCAATGACCAGGTTAGACCAGGGGTATTAACTACCATAGACACTTCAATGACCAGGTTAGACTAGGGGAATTAACTACCATGGACACTTCAATGACATGGGGTATTAACTACCATAGACACTTCAATGACCAGGTTAGACCAGGGGTATTAACTACCATAGACACTTCAATGACCAGGTTAGACCAGGGGTATTAACTACCATAGACACTTCAATGACCAGGTTAGACCAGGGGTATTAACTACCATAGACACTTCAATGACCAGGGGTATTAACTACCATGGACACTTCAATGACCAGGTTAGACCAGGGGTATTAACTACCATAGACACTTTAATGACCAGGGGTATTAATTACCATAGACACTTCAATGACCAGGGGTATTAACTACCATAGACACTTCAATGACCAGGTTAGACCAGGGGTATTAACTACCATAGACACTTCAATGACCAGGGGTATTAACTACCATGGACACTTCAATGACCAGGTTAGACCAGGGGTATTAACTACCATAGACACTTCAATGACCAGGGGTATTAACTACCATGGACACTTCAATGACCAGGTTAGACCAGGGGTATTAACTACCATAGACACTTCAATGACCAGGGGTATTAACTACCATAGACACTTCAATGACCAGGTTAGACCAGGGGTATTAACTACCATAGCCACTTCAATGACCAGGTTAGACCAGGGGTATTAACTACCATAGACACTTCAATGACCAGGTTAGACCAGGGGTATTAACTACCATGGACACTTCAATGACCAGGTTAGGGAGTGTTAGTGAGTGTTTCCTATAGCTGTCTGTCTGTCAGGGATTTACTGCCAGAGGAAACGCCTGAACAAGGGGGTGTATTTGGGAGGTTGATTGGCCCATAGAGGATGCAGTGGGGTATTGGTTAGCTTACTTGACATATAGTCATGATTGCACTTAAATGTAATGTGTTATTATTACATAGTTCTAATAGATATAATGGACATACGGAGATATACTGATATATACGAATATAACAGATATATAAGGATATAACATTTATTGGTCACATCCCCTTTTGAAAGTTGAGAGGTGGCTTGAATAGGATCAAAATACATGTGCTAATGCTGGCAATGTGCCTGATTGTCTGAAGAAATTATGAAATGGGTTCATTATGTTGCTACAAAAGCAATATTTCATTTCCTCATTTGTCCAGACATATTCTCTCATCGCCTCATGTATCGAGCTCTTATCTCAAAGCCAGGCATGGTCAGTGTTGTGTTTCTACCAGTGCTGAAAGCTATTAAGCTTTCCCAAATGAACTCCTTCCGTCTATTTCTTTACGGGCCGTTACGGTGTTCAAACATATAAAACCAACTGTTTAAAGATGTTTACAGACCTTACAGACAATATCAGTAGAACGAAAAGACAGGAAAAGTCAATGGTTTAAGATTGTAAAAACACTATATTCAACAAATATAAGTAGAGGATGTGTACATGTTTTATGTAATGGTTTGGTCACACACAGTGCAGTTGATTAGTGGTTCGCTGACAGACACACATTTCAACAGCCAAGTATAGAACCTCTAATTGCTTGCCACTTTCTAAAAAGGAAGGGAAATAGACATAAAATGCACAATAAATATGGGAAAAATACATTGTGGTCAGTTAATTCACTCGCAGTTAATCTTATTTGCTCCACTCTGGATCCAAAAGTTCCACTAAATCAAAAATCCAAGTTCCAGGAAGGAATTTCCAGAGGAGGCAGTTTGGTTTCTGGACCAACTAATAAACAGAAACATCAGCTCCCCTGGCTTGTTGGCCCCTGGTGGTCTCAGCATCGGAGTCTCATCACAGCTCTCTGCAGTGTGCAGCCCAGGACTGGCAGACCCTCATACAGCATGCCTCTAGAGGACAGTTCAGATCAGTTCAGACCAGTTCCATCCACCCAGTCCTGTTGGTAGTTAAGCTACAAGTATACAGGAAAACAGACTTTAATGTGGAGTGAAGGGTGGAAACCAGAATGTGGTTTGTTTGAATCGAGTCATATTTCTTTTTCCATGGACAACACATGTACATGGCCTTACTAAAGCCATATTGCTTTAAGTTACTCCAGAAATCAGATTTGTCAGAATACAGCTAGTGTGTGTGGCTTCCAGGTAAACAATGACGTTTTCAATAATACAATAAGGATATCAAGCTATCAACCATATCATCTCAGATCATGTTGTACACAGCAATTTGCATACAACATTAAGCCTCTGAGTTCATGTCACTGTGTTTTTCAATTAGCAAGACACAGAGTAAGTATAGGAAACCCTGGTCTGTGCTTACAATGTCACTTAACAGCAAGACACAAAGTAGAGGAGGGGAGAGGAAATGAGATGAAGGAAAGGAAGGGAGAGGAAGGGGGAGGAAGAGAGAGGAAGAGAGAGGAAGAGAGAGGAAGGGACAGGAAGGGAGAGGAAGGGAGAGGAAGAGAGAGGAAGAGAGAGGAACAGAGAGGAAGGGACAGGAAGGAGAGGAAGGCGATGAAGGGACATGAAGGAGAGGAAGAGAGAGGAAGGGACAGGAAGGAGAGGAAGGGCGAGGAAGGAGATGAAGAGAGTGGAAGGGACAGGAAGGAGAGGAAGGGAGAGGAAGGAGAGGAAGACAGAGGAAGGGACAGGAAGGAGAGGAAGGGACAGGAAGGAGAGGAAGGGAGATGAATTGAGAGGAATAGAGAGGAAGGAGAGGAAGAGAGAGGAAGGGACAGGAAGGAGAGGAAGGGAGAGGAAGGGACAGGAAGGAGAGGAAGGGAGACGAAGGGAGAGGAGGAGAGAGGAAGGGACAGGAAGGAGAGGAAGGGAGACGAATGGAGAGGAAGAGAGAGGAAGGAGAGGAAGGGAGATGAAGAGAGAGGAAGGGACAGGAAGGAGAGGAAGGGAGAGGAAGAGAGAGAAGGAGATGAAGAGAGAGGAAGGGACAGGAAGGAGAGGAAGGGAGAGGAAGGGACAGGAAGGAGAGGAAGGGAGAGGAAGGGAGAGGAAGGGAGAGGAAGGAGAGGAAGGGAGAGGAAGGGACAGGAAGGAGAGGAAGGGAGAGGAAGGGAGAGGCAGGGACAGGAAGGAGAGGAAGGGAGATGAAGGGAGAGGAAGAGAGAGGAAGGAGAGGAAGGGAGAGGAAGAGAGAGGAAGAGAGAGGAAGAGAGAGGAAGAGAGAGGAAGAGAGAGGAAGGAGAGGAAGGAGAGGAAATGAGAGGAAGAGAGAGGAATAGAGAGGAAGGGAGAGGAAGAGAGAGGAAGGAGAGGAAGGAGAGGAAGAGAGAGGAAGGAGAGGAAGGGAGAGGAAGAGAGAGGAAGGAGAGGAAGGAGAGGAAGAGAGAGGAAGGAGAGGAAGGGACAGGAAGGAGAGGAAGGAGAGGAAGGGAGAGGAAGAGAGAGGAAGGGGAGGAAGAGAGAGGAAGGGACAGGAAGGAGAGGAAGGAGAGGAAAGGAGAGGAAGGAGAGGAAGGGAGAGGAAGAGAGAGGAAGGAGAGGAAGGGATAGGAAGAGAGGAATAGAGAGGAAGGGACAGGAAGGAGAGGAAGGAGAGGAAGGGAGAGGAAGGAGAGGAAGAGAGAGGAAGGGACAGGAAGGAGAGGAAGGGAGAGGCAGGGACAAGAAGGAGAGGAAGGGAGATTAAGGGAGAGGAAGAGAGAGGAAGGAGAGGAAGGGAGAGGAAGAGAGAGGAAGAGAGAGGAAGAGAGAGGAAGAGAGAGGAAGAGAGAGGAAGGAGAGGAAGGAGAGGAAATGAGAGGAAGAGAGAGGAATAGAGAGGAAGGGAGAGGAAGAGAGAGGAAGGAGAGGAAGGAGAGGAAGAGAGAGGAAGGAGAGGAAGGGACAGGAAGGAGAGGAAGGAGAGGAAGGGAGAGGAAGAGAGAGGAAGGGGAGGAAGAGAGAGGAAGGGACAGGAAGGAGAGGAAGGAGAGGAAAGGAGAGGAAGGAGAGGAAGGGAGAGGAAGAGAGAGGAAGGAGAGGAAGGGATAGGAAGAGAGGAATAGAGAGGAAGGGACAGGAAGGAGAGGAAGGAGAGGAAGGGAGAGGAAGGAGAGGAAGAGAGAGGAAGGGACAGGAAGGAGAGGAAGGGAGAGGCAGGGACAGGAAGGAGAGGAAGGGAGATGAAGGGAGAGGAAGAGAGAGGAAGGAGAGGAAGGGAGAGGAAGAGAGAGGAAGAGAGAGGAAGAGAGAGGAAGAGAGAGGAAGAGAGAGGAAGGAGAGGAAGGAGAGGAAATGAGAGGAAGAGAGAGGAATAGAGAGGAAGGGACAGGAAGGAGAGGAAGGAGAGGAAGAGAGAGGAAGAGAGAGGAAGGGAGAGGAAGAGAGAGGAAGGGAGAGGAAGAGAGAGGAAGAGAGAGGAAGGGACAGGAAGGAGAGGAAGGGAGAGGAAGGAGAGGAAGAGAGAGGAAGGGAGAGGAAGGAGAGGAAGGGAGAGGAAGGAGAGGAAGAGAGAGGAAGGGACAGGAAGGAGAGGAAGGGAGACGAAGGGAGAGGAAGAGAGAGGAAGGAAAGGAAGGAGAGGAAGGGTCAGGAAGGAGAGGAAGGGACAGGAAGGAGAGGAAGGGACAGGAAGGAGAGAGGAAGAGAGAGAAAGGGACAGGAAGGAGAGGAAGGGAGACGAAGGGAGAGGAAGAGAGAGGAAGGAGAGGAAGGAACAGGAAGGAGAGGAAGGGAGATGAAGGGAGAGGAAGAGAGAGGAAGGAGAGGAAGGAGAGGAAGGGAGATGAAGAGAGAGGAAGAAAGAGGAAGAGAGAGGAAGAGAGAGGAAGGGACAGGAAGGAGAGGAAGGAGATGAAGGAGAAGAAGGGAGAGGAAGAGAGAGGAAGGAGAGGAAGGGAGATGAAGGGAGAGGAAGAGAGAGGAAGGAGAGGAAGGAGAGGAAGGGAGAGGAAGGGACAGGAAGGAGAGGAAGGGAGATGAAGGGAGAGGAAGGAGAGGAAGGGAGATGAAGGGAGATGAGGGAGATGAAGGGAGATGAAGGAGATGAAGAGAGATGAAGGGAGATGAAGGGAGAGGAAGGGAGAGGAAGAGAGGAAGGGACAGGAAGGAGATGAAGGGAGATGAAGGGAGAAGAAGGGAGAGGAAGGAGATGAAGAGAGACGAAGGGAGATGAAGGGAGATGAAGGGAGATGACCTTCACAGTCATCCTTCTGTGTTTGATCTCTTTAATGAAGCCGCTGGAACCCTACTGTCACACAGAGTCTAAAATCAACCCAAACATAAAACCACCACAGTCAATCAGTGTGGTAAAAGTAAATGGTCTTCCTTTCAATCACATTTGGAGCCAGACACGACAGGTTAGGGCAGTGCTTCGGTGGTTCTGACACATTTCACAGACATTTCTGTCACGTCCTGTTACGGTGAGTGAATGAGGACCCAAAAGCGAACTAACTTAAACAGAGCTTCTTTAATAACCAAACTGTGGTAGGCTCAGATAGACCGGCAGATTCCGACAGGACAGGACAAGGTTACAGCAAACATGACGATAGTCTGGCTCAGGCATGAAACACAACAAACAAGAATCCGACAAGGACAGGAACAAAAACAGAGAGAGATATAGGGACCTAATCAGAGGGAAAAAGGGAACAGGTGGGAAACGGGGTGAATGGGTAGTTAGGAGGAGACAAGGCACAGCTGGGGGAAAGAGGGGGAGAAAAGGTAACCTAACAACGACCAGCAGAGGGAGACAGGGTGAAGGGAAAGGACAGAAACACACAACATGACAATACATGACAGTACCCCCCCACTCACCGAGCGCCTCCTGGCGCACTCGAGGAGGAAACCTGGCGGCAACGGAGGAAATCCTCGATCAGCGCACGGTCCAGCACGTCCCGAGAGGGAACCCAACTCCTCTCCTCAGGACCGTACCCCTCCCAATCAACGAGGTACTGGTGACCACGGCCCCGAGGACGCATGTCCAAAATCCTGCGGACCCTGTAGATGGGTGCGCCCTCGACAAGGATGGGGGGGGGGGGGGGGAAGACGAGCGGGGGCGCGAAGAACGGGCTTAATACAGGAGACATGGAAGACCGGGTGGACGCGACGAAGGTATCGCGGAAGAAGAAGTCGAACTGCGACAGGATTAATGACCCGAGAAATACGGAACGGACCAATGAACCGCGGGGTCAACTTGCGAGAAGCCGTCTTAAGGGGAAGGTTCTGAGTGGAAAGCCAAACTCTCTGACCGCGACAATATCTAGGACTCTTAGTTCTACGCTTATTAGCAGCCCTCACAGTCTGCGTCCTATGACGGCAAAGTGCAGACCTGACCCTCTTCCAGGTGCGCTCGCAACGTTGGACAAAAGCCTGAGCGGAGGGGACGCTGGACTCGGCGAACTGAGATGAGAACAGCGGAGGCTGGTACCCGAGGCTACTCTGAAAAGGAGATAGCCCGGTCGCAGACGAAGGAAGCGAGTTGTGGGCGTATTCTGCCCAGGGGAGCTGTTCTGACCAAGACGCAGGGTTGCGAAAAGAAAGACTGCGTAAGATGCGACCAATAGTCTGATTGGCCCGTTCTGCTTGACCGTTAGACTGGGGGTGAAAGCCGGAAGAGAGACTGACGGAAGCCCCAATCAAACGGCAAAACTCCCTCCAAAATTGAGACGTGAATTGCGGACCTCTGTCCGAAACGACGTCTGACGGAAGGCCATGAATTCTGAAAACATTCTCGATGATGATTTGTGCCGTCTCTTTAGCAGAAGGAAGCTTAGCAAGGGGAATGAAATGAGCCGCCTTAGAGAACCTATCGACAACCGTAAGAATAACAGTCTTCCCCGCTGACGAAGGCAGTCCGGTGACAAAATCTAAGGCGATGTGAGACCACGGTCGAGAGGGAATGGGAAGCGGCCTGAGACGGCCGGCAGGAGGGGAGTTACCGGACTTAGTCTGCGCGCAGACCGAACAAGCAGCCACGAAACGACGCGTGTCATGCTCCCGGGTGGGCCACCAAAAACGCTGGCGAATGGAAGCAAGCGTACCCCGAACGCCAGGGTGGCCGGCTAACTTGGCAGAGTGAGCCCACTGAAGAACGGCCAGACGAGTAGGAACGGGAACGAAAAGAAGGTTCCTAGGACAAGCGCGCGGCGACGGAGTGTGAGTGAGCGCTTGCTTTACCTGCCTCTCAATTCCCCAGACAGTCAACCCGACAACACGCCCCTCAGGGAGAATCCCCTCGGGGTCAGTGGAGGCTACTGAAGAACTGAAGAGACGAGATAAAGCATCAGGCTTGGTGTTCTTAGAGCCCGGACGATAAGAAATCACGAACTCGAAACGAGCGAAAAACAGCGCCCAACGCGCCTGACGCGCATTAAGTCGTTTGGCAGAACGGATGTACTCAAGGTTCCTATGGTCAGTCCAAACGACAAAAGGAACGGTCGCCCCCTCCAACCACTGTCGCCATTCGCCTAGGGCTAACCGGATGGCGAGCAGTTCGCGGTTTCCTACATCATAGTTACGTTCCGACGGCGACAGGCGATGAGAAAAATACGCGCATGGGTGGACCTTGTCGTCAGAGAGGGAGCGCTGAGAAAGAATGGCTCCCACGCCCACCTCTGACGCGTCAACCTCGACAACGAACTGTCTAGAGACGTCAGGTGTAACAAGGATAGGAGCGGATGTAAAACGATTCTTGAGGAGATCAAAAGCTCCCTGGGCGGAAACGGACCACTTAAAGCACGTCTTGACAGAAGTAAGGGCTGTGAGAGGAGCTGCCACCTGACCGAAATTACGGATGAAACGACGATAGAAGTTCGCGAAGCCGAGAAAGCGCTGCAGCTCGACGCGTGACTTAGGGACGGGCCAATCAATGACAGCCTGGACCTTAGCGGGATCCATCTTAATGCCTTCAGCGGAAATAACAGAACCGAGAAATGTGACGGAGGAGGCATGAAAAGTGCACTTCTCAGCCTTCACAAAAAGACAATTCTCTAAAAGGCGCTGGAGGACACGTCGAACGTGCTGAACATGAATCTGGAGTGACGGTGAAAAAATCAGGATATCGTCAAGGTAAACGAAAACAAAGATGTTCAGCATGTCTCTCAGGACATCATTGACTAATGCCTGAAAGACAGCTGGAGCGTTAGCGAGGCCGAAAGGAAGAACCCGGTATTCAAAGTGCCCTAACGGAGTGTTAAACGCCGTCTTCCACTCGTCCCCCTCCCTGATGCGCACGAGATGGTAAGCGTTACGAAGGTCCAACTTAGTGAAAAACCTGGCTCCCTGCAGGATCTCGAAGGCTGAAGACATAAGAGGAAGCGGATAACGATTCTTAACTGTTATGTCAT